>NW_010427128.1:0-10552 GCF_000710305.1 Buceros rhinoceros silvestris | reverse complement strand
TTCCGATTTCAGATTTAGCAAAGAAGCCGTGTGATCCTTCTTCTTAATAATGTGGACCCTGGGCTGGTACTTGTGCATGGAGTTCAAAATGATCTGCAAGAAGAGAGGGACAAGGCACTGTCCTGAGAGGAGGGTTAACAGCACTCTTGAAGGCTACAAAACCATAGGGGGGAAGGGGGAAAAAAGAAGATCTAAGTAACGCTGCAAGTGCAGTGTCTGAAATCTAACTAGTCTTCAGAGCAAACTCTCCAGCTCATCTGGGCAGTTCTGGAAAACAAAGGTAGAAGAGCAAGCATCCTAGGAGCTGGCTTCCTCTCACTCCTACACCACTGGTTTTTTGAAGCATAAATACCTGTTCCTCCAGGTGAGGTGTTTTACATACAGAATTTCTTATTGCTAGCATGTGCCACAGCTTGCAGGTGTCAGCTGCAAGTGTAGATACGTAACTCCTGAAAGCTCATGACTCAGAATCCACACCTGCAGAAAGGTGCAGAATGAAAACATCCAGGAACCACTCAAAAAAAAAAAAAAAAAAAAAAAAAAAAAAAAAAAAAAAAAAAAAAAAAAAAAAAAAAAAAAAAAAAAAAAAAAAAAAAAAAAAAAGAAACCAAGCACCCAGAAAAAAATAAAGCCCAACCAAAAAACAACCACCACCACAGACCAGCTGACCAAAAATAAAACTCCCCAGATCCTTATACCGAGTTAGCTTTAAAGCTAACTACTGCGTAGATGTTCTACTCTGCAGACTGCTTGAAAATGAGAGCAAGAAGGGAAACCAGTACAGAACCCAAATGACCAGGTTTTACCACGATATCCTCGTTAATAATTGTTTACGAGCTCCCAAAGCAACGCTAAACCTAACGTACCACTAACCAATTTCAACGTTCGCTGGAGTCAAACTGAGAGTCCCATTTGCTTCAGTTACCGCTGGCTGGAGGCCCGTTTGGCTGCCACTAACCACAGTATTACAATATAAGAATTAAATACAGAGCTCGGCTCACACCAGTCCTTGTTTTGGATATAATCACAGTCACAAGACGAAATTGGCAGTGGTGTGGGTGGTTCTATTTTGCAGGGGCCATAACGACATTGCAGGCAGCTCCGTACATCTGGAATAGCTAATGTGCGTTCCTTGGGAAGCGTTAACTTCAGCTGAAACACAGCAGTAGAGGTGCAGTATTTCATGCTAACTCGATCGATGAGGAAGGTTGCACCGTTGCATTGGAGCGGAGACCTTAGAGACAGCTTTGGCATGGCTGAGATTTCCCTAAGTGTTTTCTTTGCTGCTCCTTCCAGGCCAAATATTGCTAAGACTCACACTGTGACTTTGGACGGCAGCACATAGTGTCAAGAAAGTCAAAACAGCGATGCAGAACCATTGTTCTGAAAGAGTCGGCTTGTCCTTTCTCAAATCACTTCACCGTTTCAAATACGAGCTCACACAATGGCCATTGGCCTTGCCTTTATGGTCCTTAGCACTTTTCCCTCCCTCTGTAAGATTTTATCTTACCATCCTAGTCACTTGGGTTGCTCTAAGAAGCTGGAAAAGACGTGGCGTGTCTTTTCTAGGATAGCGTGTGGATGGTGATGAGCTTAGTGAGGGGCTGGCCCACAGAGCTTGGCGCTTCCCATTGCCTTTCATGGCCTTGACATCCACACCAAGGCATCACATCTGAGCAGCAGCCGAGCGGAAGGAGGAAAAAGCTATGACAGAGCAGTTCCCACACATGCCCTTTCCTCTCACTCCTCTGTGAATGCAAATTGTGAAAAAGAAACGCTGTTTCTCAAAGAAGACCGTGTAATCCTCTGTGAAAGTTTTCCAAAACCAAAAGTGCACGTGGATAAAATCCCCTGCCACGATGTTCTACCCTGCGTGTTCCACCAGAGGCAAGTCAGCTCATCCAAGTACAAAACGAGCACCGAATGTAGCCAAGAGGTCACAAAAGACCCGTGGCCAAGGTTAAGGTCACTATTTCCTTTTCACGAGGGGCTGCGTATGTAGTGCCCCACCTGCATACCCACAGGTAGAGCAACTCCTCAATACCCATGAAACGTCTTACGTTAGAACCATCAGAACAGCCTAAAGGAGTTAGATACAGGGTGCACCTCACAGAGTAGCCCCCAAGGGTGGCCCGAAGTCCAAGCAGGCGCCCCCCTGCATGGTGTGGCCATCAGAAAATCCCTGATGCCAGCTCTGTGATACCCACGCTGGTGTGCTCCAAGAGAAACATCAGATGCACGTGTACTTATGGCAGCCCTCCCGGCACACCCTTACTGGCAGTATAGATGGTCGCAGGCCACCAGACATCCCATCCACCTTCATGCTGACGGCCTGCGGCAGGGGAGACGACCACGATCCATCCTTACAGGATCCCGTTTGCTGTAAGGTCAGGCAGGTTTGTAGGCATCTGGCTCCCACTGGCTGCAGACTGGTCACCAGAAGCAATCTGGATGCCAGCTGCAAATCCCTGAGGTAGCTTTGAGTTCAGGAACTGCGCTGCAAATGCGGCTGCCATATTCACAGAAGAAGAGAGCTACCAGGCAAAGTTTGCTTTCTAAAAGCTTTCCAACTTCTGCCAGGTTGACTTCAAATAAAAAAAGCAACCCTGGACATAACGCCTTGTAGCTACTCTGAAGCCCCTGCTTTCACAGCTACTTGCTGGCCATGTTCACACCTTTGTGTTTGCTTTTGCAAACATTCGTGTGTTTGAGCACTGCTGTCAAAAACGCCAGAAAAGCAATCACAGTAACGTATACACTCATGTTCACCTCACCATAAACCAAAAATAATCACATTCTTAAATGTTCCGTGACTACAAAAATGGGAATTACGCGCTCAGCTGTAAAAATCCAGAGGCAGGAGCCATTTCCTTCCTCTGCTAAGGATATCTGAACGTGTTTCCATGGAGCAAGCTGTATGTCATGCACACAGAGATAAAACTCCTGCCTGATGCTGGGGGAGGACATGTACATAGCTATGGGGTTATGCGTGCTGCTGAAGATACACAAGCAGAGATGCTTGCCAACTCCGAAAGTCTCTGAATAAGAGAAAACAAACAAATGCTAGAACAAACAAATGCCTCTCCTCAGAGTCCTTCTGAGGAAATGAACCACCCTACAAATAAACCACCACAATTACCTTAACAACCAAAACTGTTTTCTGGACGATGGAGAAAGCAAGCAACTGGAACAAACTGGAATCAGGCTGGATCGGGCTTCTCTACCTATAACTAGTATTTAAAGGTGTCTTTCGGATCATTAAAACTTCCTCAGGAAGAACATGCTTTATCAAACACAATTAAGATGTTAGCAGGTCAATTAAAAATATCTTGTCAGTGAAGAGAGGCTCTTTCAAACCGAAGGGAACGGCTTCAGGAGGCATTTCAATTCTCCCTTTACGGGAGATCGGAAATGTGGTTGGCCATAGCACAGTGAGCCCTCCCTAAATGCTCCAGAGAATGAATTTCTTCCCTAATTCTACTGAGCATCCAATGATGGTATTTACATAGCTTCAGCTGGGCAGCACGTAAAACCCGACGCCCTAATGTGGAATATAAAAACCCACAAAATATTAAAAAGGGAGCGCTCCACAAAGGCAGAGCATCTGCCACGCAAATCTCGACACAGCATCAGGCCTCAGGGCTTATTCTTAACCAAACGTGTAAAACTTTCCATCGACTTCAGCTGTCCAAAACCTTTGTGTAAAGAATGGGCTCCACCTCTGCCGCTTCTTCGGACGTTAATCAGGAGGCCACATCTCAGATGCTGTGCATCATTTTCTCCCACTGCCTGTATTTGAGATGATCGTGTCTTCTTGCTCTGTCACATGTCTCTGTTCCCGACAGCTTCTCAGACCTACTTCTTCATACTCATCTGGGCTTCTGGGAACTGCACCGCTCCTAACTAGTTTGCAATATACTGCTGCAAGCCTTTATTAGAGGCACACATGGCCCCTGTTATGATGAAAAATGCTTCTTTTTAAATGTGCACGTATACTGCTCTATCATCACTCAGTGAGAGAGCCCACAAATCTTCTGCTTTGCCCTTCTACAGATTATGAAATAAAAGAGAAAAGAAAAAAAGAAAAAAAAAGGCATCTTCTACTAGTCAGGAAGGGAACAACGGTGGGAAAAGGATTCAAGAAAAATACACCCTCAGACGGGTCTTTACAAAAGAACAACACAGAGACTTTCTTTCGGTTTGGCTTGTTGAGTTTTTTAAACTACTTTTGTTGTAGCTTCCAGAATGTATTTTAAATTATCATGGCTGTGGTTCAATACTTCTTAGGTTTTGAAATGAGTAAAAATTCTGTTTCTGATGAGAAGCATTTGCTCAGAACACGGCTCAGACAAACGGCCGCTGTCTCACACAGACAAAAAGGCAATAAATACCACGCGTGGGGAGGGATTTCTGATACCGTGTGTGCCACAGTTATTCAGCTTTTCTGGTTAGTTACCCCTACACATGCTTCAGAGTACAAAATCACTTTTCTCCTCCCAACACCTCCTTTACTAAAGCTGCCTTTATGCTTATTGGTCTTAACAGCCCCATTCTCAGCCCACAACCCTTTCAAATGCACCCCCCTGCTCCTTCAGCCTTCCCCTAGGGAACCACCGAGCCCAGGGGCAGCACTTTTCACTCTTCCTTTGCAATTTGGAGGCACTACCCAGCCGTTCCTGCACTTTACAGGCACTTCTGGGTAGGGGACAAGACACAGCACTACTTTTTACCACCTGCCATTGGACAGCCAGGTAGCTAAAGGAGTTGATGATGGAGCATAGCAGGTGCCCACAGCCAGCAGCTCTGCATCCTATTTACAGCTTCCAGCCTCAGGGCTTGTGACAACAAACCAGTACAATTCGCAATGGGGACCAGTCTTCTCCAGAGGCTCAAGTCCACCCTGTGGCACTTTGACTTGCAGGTAGCTGACAGTTACTTCAGGGGCAACTGAGGCACGCTTATTTTTATGATTTGACAACCCTTGTTTTGGAGTCACAGCAGTATTTTCTGCTGATTCTGTGCCCATGCAGCATTGGATCTGGAAGTGAAAGAGCTCTTACTGATGGACCCAATCCCAGCCGGTTCCCCGTAAGAAGAAGGAGCCTCCAAGCACGCACAGACGAGTGTGAGAACTCGCTAGCCTGTGGCATGGCAGAGCAGACTGCTGCGTCACGGCAAAGGGTGGGCAGAAGCACGACAGAAAGCTCACTGGCTTCCCTTCTCTCCCTCACTTTGATGCAGAACTCCACCCTGGACTTGCCCTGGATGGGTATTCTGCTCTTGGCCAGCAGCAGGAGCATAATTTGAACGCTTGTGTTGACCTGGGTTCTACTTTATGAAAAGTAAAATCCTCATTTTTAAGTCACCTGTTCCTCAACAACAGAGGTGAAAACCCAACATGTTTAAGCTTCTTACAGCATCCTTCACCACTGCAGTACAAAGGGCCAGCCAAGAGAGGTGTAACGTGGGAGCCAGGGCAGCCTTTCCCCATCACCATCTCTCTCCCACAAGCCTAATCCTGTGCACAAGTGAGCGATTCTCCTACAGCTTCTTCATGCTTTGCCACCAGGAGGGCTACTCACGTGGCCATGCTGATCCAGCTCGTTGTTGGTGAGTTTGACTTTTTCGAAGGACACCATCTGCTTCAACAGTTGCTCTCCTGTGAACGGGGAGTCCGGGTGCACGTATAACCTGAAAAACACAAGAAAAAAACCTGTTCATGAAAAAAAAATCTCGCCTCTTGGTTTTTGCCTCTGTATGAGATTAAAAAGTCTGTAATATCTTCCTTTTGGGATAGACGGTGGTTTCACAGGCATGGATTTCCTGAGAACTTAGGGTAATATAGAGCTGCTCCTCCAGCAGGACACAATCTCCCCCAAATTAATGAATGCCTGAAATACCACCATTAACGAAAGGCAGTAAAGCAGATGACTTGAGCTGGTTAATGCACTGGAACGTAATGAAGAATCGCATGTCCGAGTGCTAGATTGCTCTCTAACCATACCTATTACTTTATCTAGTTATCTAAAATGGAGACATTAACTAACAGTCGCTGTTGTGTCTTTTCCCCAATGAAAAATTGATCATGTCTTTCCCCACAGCTGTACTAACAAGCACTTAAAATAACAATGACTACAGCTCCGAGAGAAAAAACATGGTGTCGTGAGAGAGATAATGGGGGAATGCAGATAAAAATGCATTTTTCTTTATATGTAACATTAAGCCGTGATAATGATTTTAACCTGCACTCGATCACACCTTAGCTGTGGTGACGTCTGTTTATAAGAGGTTGAAGGCTGCAGTCCAGCACAGTGGTCTGACACGAGAAATTAATTGCAGCTCTGTAATTAACAGTCCACCACTTGGGAAATTAAGCAGAGGAAAAGGAAGCACAGAAGACACAAAGATACCAAGATATATACGTTGTGACTAGACTAATTACAAGTGCCAGGCTATTTAAAAATGGTGATTTTATAGGAATAATGTATTGGTGAAAATTATTTAACTCAAACATTCTTTTGTCATAGCAAACTGAGAGCTGAACTAGACCTTCAGCTAGTGCAAACCAGACTGTTCTGGTGTTGGTTATCACTCGCTGAGGGCCTGACTCCCATTTTGGGTGATGTCTTTGACCCACGGATGGATGGCTTCCATGTGGGGCAGCGCTGAGATGCCGGTTTGGAAAGATAAACATTTATTGTTGTTGTTGAGCTACGATTTTGGTTAGGCAAGAGGGCGATGGAAAAACCACTGAATGATGGGGCATAACTCTCTGATAGACTTTGCTGATCTCTGATTAGGGAATGCCCTCCCCGGAAGGACTCTGGGGAGAACAGATCTGCTGCTCAAAGCAGACGGAGATTTGATCTCGCGCTCTCCAGTTTTGCCAGCAGAACGCCCAAGACAGTGAAACTAAAGTCTTATTGGTACAGCTCGCTTCAGATGTGCAGGATGTTTTCCTTACATTGATCCAAAGCACAGCTTGGCTGGTATAGCTGTGTCCGTCAGGGGTGCTGAGCCACAGTTCCTGTCACAATAAACCATTCCCAACACACCGGTGTCCTCCCTGCTGTCTATCAACTCTGCTGATTGTGCTGCAAGGCTCATGACAAATTAAGATGCATCTGAAAACCCAAGACCTGGAATCCTGTTATGGCCAAAGAATTTTACCTCTCATGAAAATTAACATTGCTTTCCTGTAAAAAAAGTCTGAAAAATCTCAATCTTTAAAGCTCTGAATTAAAGAACGTGAACAAAAAGAGTCCCAAACATGTCCTGCAACTTTTCACTCAGTTTTGTGATACTTATTTTTGGAGCCTGACTCCTAAATTTTAATGTCTGGGTAGCTGATAATGTTTACTGCTCACAGAGTGGCAGGCTCAGCAAGGTTTGGTTCATCGAGAACAAACTATTTCAAATATGTGCTGGGGAATGAGTAGTTTCATGTGTAGAAAGCTGAGCACAATCGTTTTAGACCGTAGGCATTTAATGCTTTGGAGCTACGAGGTGCCTGGGTATTCGCAGAGCACAAGCAAGAAAGTCACTGAAGGGTGGGCACCTAAATATCAGTTACGTGAATGTATTAACAGACCTTGATTTTCTTTATGGATTTGCTACACACCATCGATCCCACTGCAACACGCGGTTCTACACCTTTCTGCGCACTGCTCCCACAGCCTGAGCTTGTACGCTTCAGAAAAGGGGGCTGGAAACGAGAAGTATCCCCTTCTGCAGCAGAAGTCATCGACAAGACGACAAGACTGTGAGCGCACAGGAGAAATAAATGTGCACGTTCCCGTGCAGCACACGCGGCTCCCCCAGAAGATCATGCAGGCTCTGCTGCCTGAGGCTGGCCAGACGCAAGGGGCTGCTCGCTTCGATTCACAACGGCTTTAGCAGCCATATTTGGATGTGAATTTGCTCCATGGTGCATAATATTACATGATCTATGCGAGGTTTGGGTACTGCCTCCTTCCTGCATGCTGTGGAATGTGACACTGCTCTCCTATCTAACAGTTCTTCTGTTTTAACGGTTGCTCTGGTCCTACAGGCGCTGTGCATGCTGCTTTTGGTTACCTTAATGTCCTGAGTACTTTACACAATACCTTTTAAAGGTTTCCTACCTAGAGTAGCACATAACTTCATCGAACAAATGATTGTAGCCAAATTGAGGTAAAAAAAAAAAAAAGACAGACTTTTGAGTGAAAGAAAAGGAAGAGGAAAAGGAAGAAGAACAAATAAAGGTACATGCTGAAACTTAAACCGATGTTTCAGACGGTCTTAGCAATTTGGAAGAACAAACATATCGCATAGGAATTCTACCCTCAGATAGCACTTTAGAAGGTTTACAGAAGACTTTCTGAAAAGTATTTTTTTATTTAAGTGTTTGTTGCAACATAAACTTGTCTTAAACGCTGACAGCAGGAAGACAGGGATAAAACTGGTTTTTATAGAAAGTTCCCTGAAGGGCTAATCTTTCAAACAGAATCACAGAACACTTATTAATTTTGAAAAAAAAAAAAAACCAAAACCAACAAAAGTCTGTATTAGCATTGAAAGGGCTGGTTTGGGGTTTTTTTTTCTGATAATGGATAGAGCGAAACATCTAACGGGTCCAATCCTGCAGTCTTACACCCGTGCACAGCATAACAACTCCTGAATAATTCCCCTGATGCTGTTGTGCCGGCGCAGATGCAGGCAGTGATGTGCGTGGCGAGTCAGCACCTTGGTACCAGCACCCGGACGCTAAGTGCACATACGCCCCTCGCTGACACTCCTCGCAGAAGAGCTAAACCCGAGTGTTGGGAGGACCCGGAATCCTAACTTCATCAAGGGCTCCTCTTACTGGAGCAGGACCAACCCCATTTCAGGATGGGAGGAGTGCTAGAGTGCTACTTTTAATGTGCTCAGGCAAGACTCCCACCTCAAGAGATGCATTAATGCTCCAGAAGAAGCACATGTAATGCAGATATCAGCACGCTGAACCTCTTGACATCCTTTCTCTCACCAAACAGGAGCGTAAGAAGGAGAAAGTGCATAAATGGATTTCTAAGTGCTGTTCAGAGAAATCTGTGCCTGCCCTATGATCAATGATCTTCCGGCTAAACACCCTGAAAATGAAATGGGAAAGGAATTTATTTACCCCTGGGGCAAAACACCCTGAAAACATCCTGAATATGCAACAGCACAGAATACGTTTGCACACAGGGGCAGTGAGCCCGTAGGGACCTTCAGGAGCTACCACAGAACGATGATAATAAATCGTGAACTCCAAGCGGGTTTGAGCCCAGCTCTAAAACACTCTGCAGGGCAGCTGCTAATTGTTCCGAGGATCAATCTCTTGTCTCATATTCTTGCATTTCGTCAGTGAACTAGTCTATGCCAGAAGACTGGGAATTGGCAATCTATTTAAAGGCGTCCCAAAGGGCACCTGAACAGAAAAATCCAAAGAGGAGAACCCTGCCTTAAAACTATTTCTGTCCTTCCCGTATTTCTTCTTTGGATGCTGTCTCCTTTGGAGCAGGATCCGTGTTTTTCCTCTGGGTTTTGATCAGTGCCCATTACAATACGTCAAATGGAGCCCTCAGACGTTAACCACATTGCGAGACGGACTTTTTGGCCATGAAAACAAAGCCGACATAACTCCTAGGTTGCTCTCTTTAATCACAGCCTCTCTGCGTGCACTTTTTGTTTGTTTACTTCGAGATCAGCAGTCAGCAAGATTTCGGTTGAACTCTTTGTATGAGGAAAGCGCCCAGGATTTGGTCCCTGTACTCACACACCCCCCAAAAAAAGTGCTTCTATTTCTTGGGTTCTACTTCTAATTTCTGTCCCTGTAATAAGCAAGTTCTTAAGCCTGGGCTAAGCCACCTGGAGCGGATCTGTGTGCCTGCACACAGCCCTCAGCGAAGTTTCTTTGAAGCCAGGGAGGCATCCGCGTTATTTCCATATCTCCGGCTCTGACTCAGCAAAGCCGCTCGACGTGTGCTTCAGCCTTCCTGGACCTGGGGACTGCAGGACGGGCTGCAGCGCTGGCTGAACACGGTGAAGGGTGAAGTGGCTTCCCATGCTGCAGCCTCAGTTTCCTGATGCTGAAAGGAGCCTGTCACTAATTACATTAACGAAATGATTTTAGAAATTTATTTTCTACAGCACTTTGTTTCTGTATAGAAAAAAGGGAGGGAATTTACTTAATTTTTCCCTAACCTCTCAGGAAATGTCATGATTTCTTAACAAAAACCAAAATAAATCTGTGTTTTGTAGAGATCTGTACCTTACCTGCTGTCTAAGAGACAACTAAAAACAAGATTATCTGTTAACATTCCCAGTGTTCGCTATCAAGAAATAATATCCCTTCAACCATGAACAGCACTGAACTGAAATGTAGTATTTCGACCTGGATTTGGCTGGTGGTGCTTGGATTGCTTTAAATTACAAAGTCAGATTCCAGGCAAGGGCAAACACGAGAGACAAATCAATTTTTAAATTTTTTTTAAAGCTTTCTTATCTGAATTGAGGCAAGCTTCATTTAAAAAATTATTTATATATATAT
>NW_010427127.1:14299-33845 GCF_000710305.1 Buceros rhinoceros silvestris | reverse complement strand
GAATTTCCTACTGAATTATATATATATAAAAAAAAATTCTACCAGAAAACTAATTCTGATAATAAGTATTTATCCTGTGTATTTATTTTAGTTATACGGTACATCCCTGGGTAGCTCTAGAAATTAATACAAAAGCCAGGGCAGTAGCAGGAGATATTTGAATTTGTAGTTCAGAAGCTGCTGACATTAGGCATTAGACCATAAGTGGGTCAGAATAAACACTTAACATTCAAATTTAAATATAATATTGTGTAATACAAGAAGATCTATAGAGTCATAATGTCTGAATACATTAGCTATGATGATAATACTGCTATTGATTTGAGTCTGTTAAAATAATGAGATTGGATTACACAAATCAATTCTTGGAATACAACATAAAAGCATACATTATTTCCTTTACACTTTCAAAACAGGCTTTTCAAGTGAGTTCAACAGTAACTATTTTAGACTGTAACTAAAAACAAGTGTTCATTTTCTCAACCTCACCTTAAAAAAGGCT
Organism: Buceros rhinoceros silvestris; assembly: GCF_000710305.1. NCBI lineage: Eukaryota > Metazoa > Chordata > Aves > Bucerotiformes > Bucerotidae > Buceros > Buceros rhinoceros. The sequence goes on along the minus strand of NW_010427127.1, from coordinate 33,343 downwards.
TATAGTAGTCTTTCCGTTATCTTAAAAGTTGTCAAGCTTAACAGTCTTTTAACCATCTTACAAACAGCTTTCTCCATATGATCAATTATTTAAAGCTCTCGCTCCTACATCATTACATCTGCAAGGACAGGAGATGTTTCAATAGGAGGATCTACCATTAAAGACAATTAGAGAGCGGTCCGTTTCCTTTGGTGGATGGAGGACACTCACAAAACTCTGTAAAACGTTCAAGAATGCACAGTTTCTGGTAATATCTTCACAGTTATTTATAACTAAATATTTCATAACTTCTCAAAGTCTAACAAAAAATAAGGCATCGGCTTTTCAGGCTGTCAGGCATGGTGTTTTTATTTCCAGACAGCAAAAAGTGCTCTTCTGCATATTTTAAATTATTTCTCCTCCAGATGGGAATCAGACTGTAGTCTTAAAATTACACTACTATAAAAACATTTAAAAGATTACATGTGTCCGGTATCGCTGATACAGCCACTAAAATAAACAGAAAATATGGTGTTTTTGACAACGTATGTTACAAAAGGAGTGGTGATCCAGAACACGGAAAGTAATCAAATCTGCAAAGCACAAAGCATGTATTCAAACCTGAAGTGTGAAGGGAAGAGGAATTTGCATTGTGAATGCAATAAAAGCTGTAAATCAGTTCTCCGAAGGCGGAAGACAACAGTCTGAGCTAAGGGGCTGCAGGCTAACATCCTAACTGGGTACGCAGAATACTACAGATTTCCACCATGGCAGAGCAAGCTAAAGATCTGCGATGGAGATTCACACTCCACTGTTGTTACCAGGAGGTAATTATACAACACTATTTCTAATGATGGAGTCCCAAAGCAATGCTTCTCCTCTTCCCAGTGGAAAATATCTTTTGAAGCAAAGAGTGGCTGTGGGATTCAAGAGGAGGGAAAACACATACCATAAAATATAATTAAAAATTGTGGAGGCTGCCTATGACAAGAATAACCATAAAAAACAGATACAAACCAGCTGGCTGTTAACAACTCCTGAGTTATAAAAATCTTAAACCTGCTGTAAAGCACTCAATTCGATTTACATAACCACAGAGCTGACATTCCTTTTAGGCTCCTCTACTGGGGATTATTTTGACATGTTTTAAGGCAGCATAAAAAGCAACTGTGAAAGGAAGACATGTATCATCTTACATAAAAATTCATTCTTGCCTTACGATTGGACTTACAAGCTTTACTCCCAGCATCTTTAGTGAAACTGGAAAATATCTTCAATGGCTACTGGTGATTCAATTTTACAACATCCCTTTGGTGCTCATATTTTTGATAAAGTTGATAGTGTGTGTATACACACAAACAAACAGAGAAAAATCTAAAGAACTGCAGAAGTTTAAGTTTCAGAATTACTGCACAAAATATCAGCTCCACTAGAAACCACCACAGAGTGCAGCATATCTAGTCTTAGATAGATTACGTTGCTTAAGATTGTGATCGGCCTTTGCTAAACAAGAGCAGCATTTCTTACAAACGTAATGATGCAGACAGCATTTTACACGACTAACACAGCTTGCTGTAGGGAATTAAAATAAACAAAATAAAATAAAATCAATCTTACACTGAGTGAAGTTTTGATGTATAAGTGCTGGCAGCTTACATTGCCCAGAGCACAGAATGAGTTTTGCCATTTGATAATTTGCTTGATTCACTGTGCTGCCTCATGCAGGGCATTTTATGCCTGATTTATGTTTAATCGAGTCACCTGCTTAATGTTAAGGAGGGTCACAGTTAGATAGAAGGGTTACAACCATATAGGGCTTTCAACATCTCCCAGTTTGACATAAGAAATGGGTGTACGTGTTAGAGGTCAACCTTTTTCTTTTATTTTTATTTAATGTTCTCTATGGAATATTGCATAAAACATTAATGTACCACAAAACCAATCCGATTCCCTTTCGAAAAGCAATAGGCAAATACAGACTAGGAGACTCAAACACTGACAAACTAAAATAAAAGCAACCTGTGGTCTAAGAAATGTTAATCTATATGTGATTTTTTTAAAAAGGATTTTAAGGTACATGCTTACACAAAAATGGATATAAGTTTTCCCTTTAATAGATATGCAATCAAATTTATTATTGTGTTTTGGGAAAAATACAGATTATAAAAACAGAGGGACAATAAACTTTTAATATTATTAAGGTATCCAGATTTATTATTCAGACTGAATGTTCATCCTTTTGAACATTATATGACTGAACTTATTTTATATTCACTTTATATACTTACATATATTTACTTTATATAGTTTATTATACTGGACTGATACTAGTATTATCAGCATTTTCTTTCCGATAACAGTATGAAAAAGTGTATCAATATTTAATAAATAAAACTAGATATGAACAAGTACTACAGACTGAAGAGCTCAGATACACTTAATCTTTCTGATTCTCTCAGTGTTTCAACATGCTGAAAACTACTGCAGGACATTACGCATTTTGAGATTAAAGTCCTCCCATATACCACTGTAAAGAAATAGACATTGTGCCAAACAAGATATTTAAAGATGTATTTTTAAGGAGGAACTAATATGGTTAGCAAGGGAACATGGAATTCAGCACTTACCAGTTTGGATAGCTGCATTTCCCAGTTCACTTAATGCTGTTTTGGCTTTAAAAAAAATAAAGTCTTTGGAGTTTTTTGCTATTTTGGGAACAGTGTATATTTTTTTACAGGGAACAGCGTAGAGTTACTTGCATTATTGCAGATGTAAGTTCTAAAAGCACCTGGCATTCTAGCTTTAGCAAATTACAGGGAGCAGGATGATAGTACCTACTTCAGAAAACTCTGATAAGATTAATATTAGCTCATTGGAACTTTCTAAATAAGCAAAATATTTATTCTCATTTATCCTTGTTTACAGCATCGAAGGACTGTTTTTATGCTAAAACTAGAACTAGCAATCGTGTTGGAGTCAACATGAAGGAATACCATGTCTTTGGTTGTTTACATAACATTTTAATTAGTTATCACAGAAAAAAGATTTATCAGACTTTTAAGTGCACTAAAATATATGTACATGTTATATCACAAACCCAGCTACCAAAACCCAGTACAGACACAATTCACACTGAATCCAAAGGGATATCAGAAGTTCAAATCCTTGACTAAAATATGATTTGATTGTCTGCTAAAGTGTATGTGTGTGATACAACATTTGCACAAATGATAAAATACGAATTTTCTTATTTCTTTTTAGTACGATACCCAGAACACTCTAAGCTTCTTCAAATACTTTAAAACATCAATCATTTCTACAGATTCATCTAATGGACAATGCACAGACACAGTTCTGCACCCGCACTTATGAAATCACTTAGCTACGTTGACAGCGTCACCCATCTAATTTAACATTAGCCTTCTAAAATACACGCATTCAGTCCAAACTCTTCATCTAGGCTGCCGGTAGTCAGTGAAGAGATACAGGCATTTCCAGAGGGTGATTCATGTGGCCCATCCTATACTGAGATGTATCACTCTCTAGAGATGTCTGCTACTTTCCACTGGCTATGAAAGGAGATGACTTGGTAAGATTTCAACAGCTACATTTCAGACGTATTAGCAGATGAATCTCCTTCTTGATAGCTAACTTCTTAGATGGCTAAAGCTAGGGAAAATGAGTTGCTTTCCTCAGGTAGTGAAAATATATTGAAGATATTTACCTGTGTATGCTTGCCTTTTCTAAGGAAATGTAATTAATCTGCTGCTTTGGAATTCTATTTCTAGGTATACATTTCCTTTAAAACTAGTTTCATGTTCATAAAGAGTTTCCACAAAATTATCTCAACATCCTTTATACCTACTTGATTTAAAAAAACATTGTAACAGTTTAAAACATTTTAGTCATTAAAAACTCAGCAAAATAAAGCAAACCACAAAATGATACACGCTTCATATTGTTCTTTAAAGAAGAAAACAATTTCTATTAAGCATTCTTTCTTTCCTTCTTTCTTTCAAGGACTCTATTTTTATATAAAAATTTAAAAAATAGATCCTGATGAACAAGACAGAATAAAATTCACTTTGTATTCTATTAGTCTCTCACCTTCTCTGTTAGCTTCTGTCAAATATTTTTCCAGTTTGTTTTTTTTTCCCTTGTCCACTTCCTATTAAAATCAAATTAGGGGGGCAAAATGATTTCACAATATAAACATTCACCTTTTAATCAAAACCTAGATTTAATGGCAGACTACAAATTGTTAAAGAATGAAAACATCTACTGGATTTAGTCCTTCCTGGCTGGATTACTGATAAAATCTGGCCCACATTAGCAGTAACAGGGTTATCAGTAGGAGCTCTACTGAACAAGACATTCAGTGGTTGGTCCCAAAAGTTATTGCCAAAAGTCTTGAATTAGGGGTGGAATAGGACATCACCAAGTGTCCCAGCCACTTTTATGTCATACAGAATCCACCATATCACCGTTTGTGCTCTTTACTGCTGCATAAAAAAACTTGAAAATATGAATTCATCAGAGCATACAGAGAATCTCAAACATGCTCAGAAAGATGTAGTGCTGTTTACTTGAGTAAACCTAAAGGGATGATACTCAGCAACGATTATGAGCCTATTTATTTCATTTAGTGGAGCATAGTACTGAGCTATCTGAATTAGCATGTTCTCATGGTACATGCACCACATGGAGGTACTAACTCAGGAATGGAAGCTCTTTTATGTTGTAACAGTGATGCACCCCGTTTAACAATAAATAACCTCTTTTGTATTGTAAATATGCTCTTAATTCCACCTTCTTGAAGGCAGTGGCAGACCAAAGAGGGAGAAGTATCTCATATGATTTGCAACTCCAAAAAGAACTTATGAAAATCTGCCAGGTTTCCCTCGTCTTATGACTTGCAGGACAGGCTGAAACTGTTTTAACATCTATTCTCAGAAAGCTCTGTTCTCAGCAGCACACTCTCACTCTAAATAAAGTGCTCTTACATGCTGTATTTCACATGAAAAAAGAAGATGGTAACAGCCAAACATGGAGAGGGGAATTCTTAAAGCCTCAGCACCAAAGAGAAGCCCTTTGTGCATGCTGGAGAGAATTATGAAATTCCAGTTCTTTAAACAAGATCGGAAACTTATTAAGAAAAGATAAATTATTCCAAAAAACGGCAAACTTTTCATCACAACTACATTAAAAGAGCTATGAAAACTCTCTTTATAGATGATTTCTAATGGAATAGTGTCTGTGAACCATCCTTTTTGACCCCGTGAACCGCATTAAGTATTTTCACGCCATGATAAAATCATGACTCTTCATTTAGCAGGTATTTTTTCAACAAGCTTATATTGTAAACAACTCAGACAAAGACAGAATGAGAAGATATATTTGTCAAAGTAGTCTTGAAATGTTCTTTTTTCCTTTTTATTTTTTCATGGCAGTTATACAAAGCTAAAGATTTTTCATGAAGTAGCCATTCTCTCAGGTGGTGATTTTCTTCTAGCACTAGAAACTCTTTTTCATTTGAAACCTATTTATCTATTAGTGGTTTTTCATTTTTGCTCTAAAAGAACATTATCTAATGGCATTCCTTCCAGATTTAGTAGATTAGCCATGCTGCTGAAATACAGGATTCATGATGAGTCAACATGCTAAGAATAAGGGAAGTAATAAATCTGTTGGGCTTGAACCAACAGCATTAAGGTGTCTACAGTGAAACTAACAATCTTGCCAAAATATGGTTACTTAACATGCTTTATTTTTTGTTCAGATCTGAAGCAGTCAGGCAGTTGGAATAGATGATCATTGTAGGTCTGGTCTATTCTATTCTATTCTATTCTATTCTATTCTATTCTATTCCTCTATTTATTTTATGCACATTTTAGACTTAAAAGCAAAACAAGTAAAATTCAACTGAGCATCTTTGCCGTAAGTTGGCTTTGTGCCTGGTGAAACACAACAGTGTAAATTAGGAAGGAATTTAAAGGGGAAGGAATAAAGAAGCATCATACCATACACGATGACATCAATACCCACCTCTCTCTACCTCCCGCCCCCATCCCCCCCAAAAAAGCTGATTAGAATATAATCGGCTTCAAAAATTTTCAGATCTCTGAAAAAGATTTTGAGATCTAGACAACAGCATACCATGTAAGATAAGGTGACTGACAGCAGAAACCATACCACAGCAAAAAATTAAAAGTGAAACAGCTATGTAGTAAACCCTGGTAGACAGAATCACTTTAAGCCTTTAAGAAACCACAGGAACAACACTATATAACAAGTGAGATGGAGCTAAGCAATGCATGAGATGTTAGCATTTAGTGACTGGGGATGAAATGAAGAGCCTCCTACTGGGAGCAGGCCACAGATGGGTTTGTGTTAAGTGAATAAATACAATTAAATCATGAATAATTCTAAAAAAGGCAATGAAGCACATTCGAATACAACTCCAAAAGTGTTATCTCAGAGGTTATATAAACAGCTCTAAATTATACAGCAAAACAACAAAAAAGACATTATGAATTTTTCACACAAAGAAAAAAAGGATTTTCCAAGGGCAGACCAAATACAGTTTCTGTAGTTACACTGAATTCAAACAGTCCAAGATGTGAGACAGAAATTAAGCTAAATCCATTGGCAATAACCTTCACCTAACTTAATCACAAGTTACGTAAGGGCTACACTAAATATTCTTCTATTTTACCTACGCCCTACTTTAATCTGGGCTACCTACTGAATCTATTAATTTATTTGATTACTTAATAAAAATGACAGTCTGAAAAATAAATAAAAATTCTGAAACAGTGTATCATTATTTCTAATACAAAATCCTGATACTCTTTCTAACTTTTAAAGTACCAATCCATTGACTAAAGTAAGTTCTGTGAAACTCTTGTCTGGTCAGCTAGACAGGACAGGCAAATTATTACAGGAATGAATGGTGAAGGAAAGTATCCCAGGAAAACTCTTGTTAGGATCTGCTGTTATTCTTCATTTATTGTTACCTGTTCCAAAAATATTTCTTTCAATTATTAAAGATTCAGTGAAATAAATATGAATATTAAATAAACACAAAGTAGATTTGAGAAAGGAGCAGGAAGAGGAAGATAAATTCAAATACTCACTCCTACCACAGTTCCGAATCACAAATTGTTTTGGTTAGAAAAGACTTTTAAGAACATGAAGTCCAACCATTAACCCACTAAGCCACATCCCTAAACATCACATCTATACGTCTTTTAAACCCCTCCAGGGATGGTGACTCCTCCACTTCCCTGGGCAGCCTGTTCCAATGCTTCACAATCCTTTCTGGAAAGAAAGTTCTGTGAGTTTATAAAGAAGAATTTATATAGTTCAAAATTCATGCCAAGGCTAAATTTGTGTAATCTGGAACCAGTGAAATTTGCAGTGCTCAAATGCCTCAAATTAGGATGGATAAAGAATTACATATTCTAGTCCTTCTATTGGTTTTCAGGGAAGAGCTGGAAAAAAGTTATGAAGAAAGGTGAGATCCAGACCACCTGGAGGAAATTCTAAAATACTGGTTCACATGGAAGAACAGTAAGTATTTTCTCAGAGCACGTGACTTTGAATCTAAGATATTTTGAGATGATACAGTGTTCTCAATGCAAGCTTAGTATTTCAATGATATCAGCAAATTCACTCCTGGTATTGTAAGTGGATATTTAGATAAATAGATAGATAAATAAATAAATAAATGCAAGACAAAACACTGTCAAAACACATCATAGAACACTACAATATTAATAACAAACTCTACTGACACTATAAAGTCAGCAACTAACAATCATAAAGTAATTTAAAAGTAAATACTTTTCTTGAGAAAATTATACAGACAGTCTGTTAAAAAAGAAATTGTGTGAATGATTATCCATAACCTAAAGATTTAGATAACAGTAGTTACAGGGCATGTTGGTATAAATGCTGATGTCATAATGACCTTAATTTTTTTAAAAAAGGATTTGTTTTCAAGTGCAAAATCAGCTAACAATTCCTTGAATTTCTGAGTAGATGTGGATATGGTAATTATCCTGTGTTTGGACTGAGTGCTTCTTTTTGTGCATAGGGATAAGTGTACTCTACATATAGAAAAATGTATGGGTTTTTTCCCCCTTCATCATCAGAAAGTTAACTTGAGGCCTCCAGAACAGGAGTGAAAAAGAGGAAAGGTAAATGCAGATTAAAAAGATATTCAAAAGATGAAAAGCTTTCTCATTGAGTAAAGACAAAAGCAATTAAAGAAATAAAAAAAAAAGTATACTGCAAGAGTTTTTAATGAAAAAAAGCCATCATCTTTAATACTCAATAGATAAACGGTATGCAGCCATTGAGCAGAAGGTGGAGAAACTAAGTTGCTTATACTTAAAAGAGCATTTCCATACAAGCAGTTTTAATTGCTTTCAGATGCTTTTAGATCTTATTTGTGATTAACTTCATTCAGCAGAAGTGAGTAAGTGCTCGTATTCCAAAAGCTTGTTAATTTTTGGCACTCAGTCTCATAAAAGATAAAACTTCAATAAAAACTCTGCCTCTAGTTTCTTTAAACAAAAACAATACTATAAACTCAACAAGTGAAATACTCATCCTAGTAGTAATTCTATAGTATAGCTACAAATGTGGCCTGTAATCGGCCACGGTCAGTACAAGAAACAGAACTGGTCAGAACTCTTCCTCTGAAGAACACACAGACGAATTGTTGGGAAAGATTATGCTAGTAAGAAGAGTTTAGACCTGCAATTCTAAGTTGCAGGATGCAAGCCTGCCCTCCATGCCAAAGAATAGCCCTGAACTGTTTTATTTATTCTACAGATGCAGCCACGAAAGTCATGTTCTAGTAACTTAAATAGCAACATCTCTTGCCCAGACCCTCCTGGGGTGTATGCATTCGGGTTTTCTTTCCATTTACCTTGAAGAGATATCTACTTTGATAATACCTACTTATTTTGGTTCTACTTACATGCTGCCTCCTCATTACAGTCCTTCCATACACAATTTTAGTCCCCGTGATAACAGAAATCAATATAAAGAGAATTCCAAGTCATTACTTTTTATATAAAAATCTTTTTATTTTAAGATTTTTCTGTATTAAAAACAAAAAAAGCTAATTCCCATTTCATAATGAGTTACTCCATAAACATGAAGCTCACTATACTACAGAGGCAAAAGGGCTATATTTTTTGTCATTCACTTCTAGGAGTATGTTGTCCTCAGTGCGTATATCTGAGGTGTGTACATCTGCGTATCAGAGACTTCAAAGGCTGATTTGAGCTTTCAACAGAGGAAAAAAATTACTTTAAAAATTGTTTTGTCACATAGTGATTGAGTGCACAGGAACCAGTTTTCTTGCACTTGACTGAAATATTAATCTACTAGAATCTTTTGAGATACATCTCAAAACAAATGTACTAATTCACAAGAAATCAGCTTTATTTTCTCAAATACTTGCACTGAATAATGATGGGATGCTGAAAATCATTCGGGTTGCTTGGTGGGTTTTTTCTTTGTGTTGATAGTCTGGAACTTGCAAAAAGAATGTTCCATTGTGACGCAGTTAAGTCACCTGGTTTTTAAATTGTCCAAGTATCGTAGTTCTTTTATTCCCATATTCACATTTATTTATTAAGCAAGGCTACAGGGAAAACTTATCATCGTTTGCACTCTCTTAAGCAGCTTTTCTTACCATCTGAAGTTCAAGTTGAAGTGACATTACAGAGTCAAAATTACGGTATTCTAATACATCAATTGCATCTAGGTCTCTATTTATTGGATTGATGCATCACAGCATATGAATTAAGGAATTCGGTTATCATCAAAAGAAAACATTAAAGTCTCATCATCCTTTTTAGTAGTGATGTCGTTTATTTAAGATCCTATCCTCGATTTTCATGGCTCCCAGCAAGGTAGCCACACTAACCTGATGTAATCAAAAACAGGGATTATTGGAATATGCAGCTGACACCACCTCACGTTTTGAATTCTGTATTTTTACCATAAGTGCCAGAAACATTTTTGTCAAAAAACGGTCTGCAAAAAGCAATGCTATTCTATTAACTTTCCTGTCAATAAGGGCAACTGGATTGTTCAAGCTATAGGTGGGGTCTTAGTGCCTGTGATATCAGAAAGCATAACAAATAGAGAGAAAAGGAAAATTAGTAGATGCATTTGCCCATTTAGAACACTCCCTGCAACTTGTTCTACTTCCCCTACATCAATCTAAATCTCAGCCATCTCCTAACAAAAAGGTAATGTTGACAAAATCTTACTTTTCAGCAAAACTTGTCAGTACACTGTCTGTCTATCTGCCATTGCTATGGATTTTGACGAGCTAAAACAACTCAGTGACATTATTAATTTTGTCTTGACTAGGTGCAGTTTCCCTTTCTCCAGCTTACTCAGTCCTAGCATGCCACTGTTTTCATAGTCAGAAGCTAATACATCATTAATTGATGACCTAATCATAGCACTGTAGTAACAGTAATGTTCTCCTCAATCTCAGATTTTTTCTAAATGTCCACAATAGTCATGTCTCTAATACTAGCAGCAGCAACAGTTCACTCTTTGCAGACAGCTTGAACACAGTATCACATTGCAATTAGGACTTTCTTGAAAGGAGATTATTTAAGAGCTACTTGCAAAACATAACAAAAAACATTTCAGAAAAGCAAAACAAAGGCTCCCATATACACCTTGTTGAAAGAGAACCCCTGAAAACAATGATACAAATACTGTAACAATGTAGCTTTTTAACCTCTCAATATTAATGACTTAATAGACAAAGGTAAACAAATGAACTTGTATTACTTTAAAGAATTTGGTTATACCAACTAATAAAGAAGAACTCCCTCTCTTCCCTCCTCCTTTCTCTCCCTCTTTCTATCACACACAAATTTTTTAATCGCCCTTCCTATCCCCTTCTATTCCACTCTGCCATTCCAATTGCTGCCTCAGGCACACAGCAACCAACCCCCATTTCTGCATCTTGAAGGAATAAAAGAAGTTTTCTCACCTGAATAAAGTAAAACAAGTTTTTTCAAACTTAGCCATTTGGATGTATGGAAACTCAGACCACCAGCTTGAGTTTTCATAAACCACAAGCTCTTGGAAGCAGCTCCATGAGCAATAACTGACAGATCATTTTATATTTGCAATACAGTTCATCAGCACATCTTTCTATGTGCTTAACTTCACATCACAATACAGTTCAGACAGAAATACGCTTTGATTTCCAAAGAAGAAAAAAAAAAATGTTAAGCAACTTGCAAACGATCTGGAATGGTTTCAACAACAATCTGGCCTTGGAATCCTGAACCTGGGACTTAAACAAGAACAACCTTCCTCTTCAAAAACCTTCTCCCAGTTAAGACTACTTTATGATAGCTCTAATATATTGCATAGGACAATGTTAGTAACACCACAATACAGTGCACTGTGAACAACTGATAGCAGATTCATTATAATTCTGATAGTATGCTATCATGTCTTATAAAATTCATGCAGACAGTGTTCTGAGCTGTAAGTCGTAAGGACAACTAATAGTGACTGGTTCTCCTTGGAAAACTAAGTTCATTTTGTGTTCAATAAGCTTGTTGCCTGAAAGGTTAGAGATGATGTGATCATTACATGCTTGACCCTTCCAAGCTGTTATCAATATAGATGACTTAAAACACATATTAATAAAATCAATTAATGTAGTACTCAGCTCTTCGTTTTTTTTCTTCAGTTGTAGTCTTCTAAGGCTGCCCAGACACAATAATGCTTGCTTGTATACTTTTCTTGAAGATATCATTTACTTGAGTAAATTCTTAAGTTCACTTACATCATGTATCATAACAAAAACACCTGATACTTGATATCTTTTCTGGATATTCCCTCCATATTTAAGTCCTTGCATGAAATCTAAAAAACTCCACAGTATGTAGCACTGGTAGTAGACCAAATATAAAATGAAGAGGAAAAAAAAATTCTCCGCACATTGATTATGTCATGCAAGGAGATAAGTAGTCAATTCTACAGGACAGGAAACAGGCACCTTGACAGCATTCAAGCACTTCATGTCACTGTGATGTCACAGAACTATAGTTGGTAACGTGATGAAACTGAGCTTTGCAGCAGATCTTCCTATGCTTACTCTAACAAGTACTATCTTACCATACTGCTACAGAAATCAACATATTTCAGATAAAACACCAACGTGTTTGTAAGACTGAGATATTACCCCAAATTCAGCAGCTCGGGTTCATTTTTAGTGGCAGTGTTTAATAAAATAATATTTGATGTTTAAAATGGCAGTGCACTGTTTCCTCTGTAAAAGGATAGTTTTGAAATAATTAGGAGTTAAATGATTGGGTATCGAATTACCTTGGCTAAACATTCTCATTAGAAAGAAAGAGCGTTTGGAAAAATACCAAGTTTATTACAAGAAAACTGCAAACATAGGAGCATGATTATCTTGATGTATTTCTATTGAAAGACTGCCTGAAATCTGAGCTGCAAGACAATGTCAGTATTTACCACAACTGGTAAACTTACATTTTCAATACTTCAATTTTATGAATCAATCAGTCTACAATATGTATCTTTTCAATACCTTTTCCATTTCACTCACAGACAACAGTATGTTATTTGTGTAGTGATCACTAGTAAACACTTGAATTACCAGGTCCAAATTTAGTCACGGATTAACTTCACTACATATTTGCCTTTAAGAATAAGATTTTAATTGCTTTATTTTGTATTGAGTTCACTGGGGTTTTCTTAATTTTGTTTTGGTTTGCATGTTAGTTGTTTTATAGGAAACCCTGATGATAAAATATCTTCTTTTGGAAAGTGGTGATCTTTTTTTCCAAGATGTTTAATATACCTTCATGATTTGAAAAAAGAAACTAGAATTTGAGTGAGGGATGCTTCTAAAGTGTCAGCCTTTTTTTTTTTTTCCTGATCATGTTAAATCTATCCTGACTTAACAAAGCAATATATATCTGAAAATTACCACACATAGTTAGAGACTTTACTAGTATCGTCTAATAGTTCATCTTCACAGTATACGGTCCTTCAGCGGGGGTCCTGCATAACTGGTAGGGAAATAGCATTCTTACAGGGAAATTCTCAAATGAATACCATTACACCCTTAGCCTTCAAAAGGCAAAATTATTCTGTGATACAGGATGAAACAAAGAATTCTTTTCTCAGATTTTCCACTGAAAGGTAATAAATCTCTGCACATCACAACCCAATACTGAATGAGTAGTCACAAGATGCAAGTAGAAGAGAGGATTCACCAACTTATAACTACTCTGTAAAGCAACTTCACCCCTCAATTCCTTCTTGAGTACATTGAGTATGTCAACTCACTGCTTAAATATTTAATCCCAGAGACTCTTTTGAAGTGAACCAACCTGTTCCTCTTATAACAAAAAAGCTGGGAGCATTTCTGGAAACACTTCAATCCAGGGACTCCTTTCAACAGACAGTGGGTGAACCTGTAGGCTTTGAATGTATGTAGTGTTGTATGGTATAATACTGCAAAACATGCAATTTCTTATTGATTAAAACTTCTTAATAAAATAAGTCCTCTTTCTGCAAGACACTCTTGGTTTTAAAAGGATTTTATGACCAAAAAAGCTATGTCACATGGTTAATTGTAAGCAAAGATATTCAAAGCCACCTCATGCTTAGAGATGGCTAGAAAGAAAACAGTGGTCAGAAGCAAATGTGGTTAAATGGCTTTAGCTTCAGAGACAGCTTATAACCTGTTTGCTTGGAGATCCTCCATACATTTGCCTATAATAAACCATGCAATTACATCCTACTTTCTTACAAAAGTTACTGAAGTCACTGAATGTTCACAGGAGCCAGATCCTTTGATTACTGGGACCTCAAAATAAATTCCTATATAGCAGTATTTTCTGCTCAAATACTATAATAAGTTAAAATGAAGGTTCAGGAGTAAAATATCAAAAGTCAGAATAGAATGCATTCGCAGTTGCCTGAGATTATACAGGTACACACTCAGATCCCATTGTGCCGTGTATTCTTACCCTAATAGCTGCTGAAACAATAACTTGATTTGGGGATTTTTATAAAATTTGTGGCTACACAGAAAATCGACTTAGTAATTATTAACTGGTGAATGAAAGGGACTCGTTTGAACTTAAACTAAAGAACTTCCAGAACCGATGTTCAGTGATAAATCCTCTTATGATAAAGTAGAAGATAGGTAGCCATTCCACAGGATGATAACATGACAAAATTATGACAGTGTTTTCAGAAGAGGACAGGTGTCCTGAATTACACCTTAATAATGATTTTGAAAACTATGAAATATAGATTTTTAAAACTATGATACATTTAGAGTTGAGTCAGCATATCTTCCCACTGATGTATCAACGAGTGAACACGATAGAAGCTTCACATTAATTACACTGACCACTTCTATTAATGAAGTGAAAAATGTTTGTGTAATCTGATTCAGTTTCTTGAATTCTGTTGCTTATTCTTTTAAGTTAGTTCAGCCGCAACAGATAAATAGCACATCATCCTCCAACACCAATCAAAAGCAATGCTAATGTTAAAAATTATTAAATACTAATAACCAAGATACTGTGTTAACATGGAATGCATTTTTTAAGAAGTAGGTGATAGCCACTCGATTTTATTAATGTGTATCTTTTTAACCAATATAGGATCACAAAACTACATACTACATAAAATACATCACTGAATAATAGGTTTGCTTCTCAAAATTACTAAGTATGTAACTCAAACTTTTAATTCCTAGACCATGGAATATGTGTAGAAATCAATTCTATTCATTTCAATAAGTTAAATACACTCTTAAGACCTTATAGGACTGAGCCTGCCAGGAGAAAATACTTCCCACTACAGATTCTGTGTCTTGGCAATATCCAATATGATGTGGATATAATAACAATGATAATTATATTTTAGCCATTCTTTCAGTTGTGCCTAATACAACATAAATAACTCTGAGCAAGAGAAAATGAAATTATTTAATTATGTGATTAATCTTTCTTTAAACACCAAATAATTCCATCATCTACTTTAGTAGAAACATTTCCACGCTTTATCAACAGCCGCATCTGTGAACTCCATTTGTCCTCCAAACGGAAACTATCTATACAAAACCTTTCAATTCTCTCAAATCTCTCCCCACAAAAACATTACGTGGCTCAGAGACTTCTAAACAATATGGAAGTTGGAATATACTTTTATTTATTTAGGCACATAGCAAGAGAGAAAATAAGGATGAGATTAGAAATTACATCTTCAGAATAAGACTGAGATTTCTTAAGAAGAGAAAAAACAGAGCAGGAGTTTACAGGAAAGTAGTTATAATTCATAGACAAACATTTCAGAGGAAGCTTGGTACCTTTACAGTGGAAAAGCAGAGTCTGGTATCAGATGTGGAATAGGTGGACAGAAGTACCTATCGTAAACCAAATCTGCTTGAAATAATAATAATAGCAACAATAATTACTGAGATTAATTGAATGTAAAATTAATGTAATAAATTAAACATGTAAGGTGCTTTGAAATTACTTTTTTTAATTGACAAAGATATATCTATAAATATATAGATCTAGTTATATGAAGTAGTGTTCTTCTCATGCCCTATAATAGTGATTTCCAGAAGCACTTTATATTCACATTTTATCTTTGAGAGAAAGGTACAGCTCCCGAAACAAGTACAAGAGTTTTGTAGTTACTTGTTTCATCACCTGTAGATCACAGACTCAGTAGGCCAAGCTGCAGAATAATTAAGTCAGGAGCTTTACAAAACGGGTTCAAAATCTAAAATACTTAAGAAAAACTACCAAAAAAATTAATTTGAAAAGTGAAGAGAATTTTTTCAAAGTTTGTATGAAAAATAGTAGAATTATAATTTTATACGTTATATAGCAACTACATCATCATCATCATGGCTTGGCTTCCCGGACAAAGATTTGGGAAGGACTCAACACAGAAAGAGAGAAAGAAAGAACCGTGCCTCGACTATACCGCCCAAGGAGACCTTCCGGTGTGCTCTTTACAACCGGACTTGCCTATCCCTCATTGGCCTTTTCAGCCATCAGCGCTCTTGCAGTAAGCGTGGGTAAAGCCCACAGCAACTACAGACATCAAAATACAGAGCACACTGTATATCACACATTCTATTCAGGAACTGCAGCACTACTCTTCTTAGTAATTACAATTATCTTCCATTTCCACTTCAGAAAACTTTAAGCACACTAGCCAAGAAAGGAACTGCAGTACACAGAGACAAACAGATCAAAGTTAACTATGATGAGCTATCTAGTTTTGGAAGGGCTTCAAAGCGTTATCCAGATAAGCCTGAAAAGTCAGTACACCTGCCTCAACCTACACCAAAGTCTTCTTTCTACTGGCTATGTCTCTTGTAACACAGGCAGATTGCAATTCTCTGGACAATTCAAGAAGCTTTTCATTTCCTGTTACTATACATTTCTCATTTTGTCAAGCCTTCATTCAGAGGTCTCACATTTGTTTTAATAAACATAAGACTGTTTTTTGTCAGCTGATCAGTTTTTTTCTAAAGTTGGGAATGTTCTATAAACTGACCCTAATGAAAGACAGTGGATAGATGAGCAATTGTGGGCAATTTACAAAATGTGAGCAATAGTCTTGTGATAAAATGGACAGAATATCACCGAACAGGTGATCTTCACGTCTTCAATTTATGCTCCCGAAAAAAATGTGGAATATTGTTCCTCTTCTCCCATTTATTTTCCTAAATCTCAGCTTAGTCTCTAGATACTTCTCTAAAGCAATTCCATTTTAACTGATGATGCAACATTCTATGCATGAGTTTTCAGTAACAGAATACATTTTCAAGGGTTCCTTAACTTGGCCTCCTGCAAAAATATTCAGTCCTGAAATTTCATGAGAAATCTCAGCATATAGTTTTGTACCAATATTATTTGCACACATAAACAACGCATGCAGAACCAGCTCCTTTAGAAACCAGGATTTCCACCTTTAAATATATATTCCTGTATTATGCAGCAGATTTCAGACAAATGAAAATTTTCCAGTAAAAATCATACGTTAAATCATAGTGTTGTGTATCCTAGATATACCTTGTAATTGCAGATCTCTGTTACTTAAAGAGCATTAAATAGCACATAATTGTTTGTGTGATCACTTACATTCTTCTGTAGGCAGGATGGAAACTTAGTTATTATACTCGGAATATTAAATCAAATCAATCAGAAAGCTTAAAAAAAAGAATTTGTTACAAAAAAAAAAAAGAGAGAGAGAGAGAATGGGGGTGGGAAAAAGCACTTCACTGTCTGGAACTTCAGGGGTTTTTTCTGCTTAAAGCTGGATCCTAACACGAAATTCAAACTTTATAAACTCCTCAGAAAGTCACCTTAGGGCCACAAGGATGATTAAAAGATTGGAGCACCTGACATATGAAGAGAGACTGTGAGAGCTGGGACTGTTCAACTTGGAAAAGGTTCAGGGAGGATCTTATCAATGTGTAAGAATAGCTGATGGGGGCAGAGTAAAGATGAAACCAGACTCTTCTCACTGTTGCCCAACAGGCACAAATTGAAATACAGGAAATTCCACTGCAAAGTAAGAAAAAAGATTTTATTTTGAGAGTAGTCAAACACTGGAACACATTGCGAAGAGACGTTGTGAAGTCCCCATCCTTGAAGTTACTTAAACCCCAGCTGGACACAGCCCTGAACAATCTGCTCGGTGTGACTCTACTTTGACCAGGGGAGGCTGGACTAGATGATCTCCAGCGCTGCCTGCCAACCTCAACTGTTCTGTGTTTCTACAAGCATACAGTGAAAATATGGAGGAAAATGTTCACAAACGGCAAGAATTTTCCAGTTTCAGCTAATGTGGTAGCACATAACAATGGCACCTATATCATCTACGGCAGTTACAGCAGTTCTTTCTTGTCAGGGCTCTTACAGTAATTTTGGTACTTATTCACAATATAGATGTACAAATGTTCATTGCTTTGAACTCGTTAAGCGCATTGTTATACTTGCCTGTCTGTAAAATGCTGGAATGATTGTCATGCAGCGCTGCTGTCATGATGCTCCTTACCTTTGCTGAGCCAAGCTCTGTGGAACACTGTACCCTACAGCTTACTTCTAACAGTGTCAGTGTTTGCATTTTTTGTGCTGCTTGAGACTCAATGCCACCACAATGGGAAAAAAAATCACGTTCACCCCTTCTGTTGTGGTAAGCCATGTAATGTGAAACCAGCTCAAACTAAAGACTGATTTCATTTAAACCCTTCCTCTTTTGCAGGAGAGTCACAAAGCATTACCATCCTAAAAGGATTTGATGAACTATAATCTTACGTATACCTATTTTCTTTAATTTTTAATTATTTTCTTCTCGTTTTTTAATCAGTTTTTAAAAATCTACATCTGGTTTTGTGGGCTGATATTCTAAGTAACTGGATTTGAGTTTTTAGTAGCATATAATTTTGTTAACTTGTTTATGACCAGCTTTAAAGGACTAGAGAGGAACTGGGTAATTTAGGCATTAGTTGTGGTTTCAAGCTGCTTTTTTAGCATAAAAAAAATACAAAAAAACCCTCCAGAAGGTTATTATATCAAGAGGTGATCTGCTCTTACATATTAACTGTAACACAAAACCCCAAACGATACTGTTGACAAGGCTTCTTCTTCCTGTCTCCCTTTTTTTGGCCTGCTTGTTTGTCTCTAACTTCTTTCATGTCATCTCCTTTCTAGTTTTCACATGCATTTTTTACTTTGATATTTTCCTGCCTTACTTCCCCCAAATTTCCCTTTGCTTCTGCAGTTTTTGATCTCTTCCTCATATACACAAATGCTTCTGCCCTATAAAAATTTTCCCACATAGACGCTATGTATTATTTTATCCTGTCAGTCCTATTGTATAAAATACCTTAATATTGATTCTTTTTTTTTTTATTGCTAGTCACACCTGCCCCGACTACCATGGTGAGTCATACTTCCCTGACACCCTCCCATGCTTCCCTACATT
>NW_010427127.1:0-14233 GCF_000710305.1 Buceros rhinoceros silvestris | reverse complement strand
TCCCATGCTGCCCTACACTCTCAGTCTCATCTCTCATTCCTTCTACATACTTCCTAACTCTCTCTTACCATCTTTAGTTGTCTGACTTCCCTTTGTTTTGTCACTTCTCTTGATCTTCAGCCTTTTGAAAAACTGTAAATTTCTAATAAAATATTTTTGGTGATGTGTGTATTTCACCACGTCAGGCAGCTCTTGAGCCCTAAGGCCAAGAGGCATGGCTGCACTTTAGTCCACAGAGCTGAACTCTCTTCACTTTCCTTCCTCCTCCAGACGAGACATTTGCATCCAAACTGCCAACAGTTTCTGGCATGACATATTTAACGAACTGTGAATTTTTTTGGAGAATGTTAGTCATCTATGACCAAAACCATGCTGGGGATCATGCTCATACTTAGACGTGTGATCATGGGCACATACTCAAATATCCATCCATCTATCCAATCTCCAAGACCCAGCAATCTTGCTCTCTATTTGGATCTGTCTAGTTTATTATCTTTCCTTTGCCTTAGAGAAAATCAGTGCTAAAGACTGAACCATGCAAACAAGTGGGCAATGACTGGAGAAGAAGTGGAAGCTTAGGTGAGCTTTACTGAAGCTTGCTGAAGCAAGTGGGAGAATTTAACTCATCTGTAACACAAAGAGAGAGAATGTGGCACCACCATCAACAGCTTGACTGCTGGATACCTCTATCTTCAGGTGGTTCTGCTCATCTCCTTCCTGCAGTACAGCCTTTCTTAATTTAACTACAGCTAAGAGCAACTCACTGCTAGGAGATGTTACAGTAACTTTCAAAAGAAAACAGTAGTTTGAGAAACAGATTGTTACAGGACTTTACATTAGTATAAGGCCTCAGGAGACACATCAAAAATAGAATTTGAGGATGAAAAATTAAGAAAGACGTGTGTGCAGCATGGAGTTATTTTAACTAACTCGGTTTCTTCAGGCAACTATATTCATGATGACATTATCTAATCAAGCAAAGCAGCAAAAAATCAGAAGATATCTGATATATTAAAAATGAATATGGAGATTATTGTCTAATGATAGGTAATCCATGCTTTGAGAAGTTTTTCATATATATAAAGAAAAAGAATGGGGGGGAAATATAAAGGATTATGATTTGCTGAGTTATTTGTATTTTAAAGTACTGAGCTGCCACAATTTCCATTACATACAATACATTTATGCAGCAATAATATTACATTACAGGAACTCCTTTGTGATATTTGGGTACTGGTCTCCTAGACTATTAATTTATTAGTAAGTGGATGTTAGCCACGAATTCAAAAGATTGCCTGTGTGAAGATGTTTCTAGCAATCCTACCTGTTGGCGGGATGATTCCAGGAGACATTAGGCCTGGGACAGAATGTGGCATGATATGAGAATTCTCTGGGGAGGTGACACTTTGAGTCCTCTTAGGCGGCCTTCCAGGTCTAGAACTGAAACAAACAAACAAACAAAAATTTTACAATTAAGCTGTTGTCTTACACATCATTTCAAAGTTGTTTCAAGTGGTAACATGGACTGTAAATAAATTTGTTTCAAGGACAGTTGCTTTTGCAGTTAGATGTAATAGACTTCCATCACTAATTAGATTACATGCTGAATTCATTTTCCTCATTGAAGATCAGCCGCTCTTGATGCATAATTCATAGCCTGCACCTCGTTACCTGCTTCTTCATATTAATATCTATACACAGTTTGAATTGCCTCGTTTGCATATGCTAAAGTTCTGCATGCAGCCTTCAGCACGAAAATTATGCACTAACTTGTAATAATTATTACAGTCAGCCTGCTATTGATTTATGAGACTTTTAAAAACCAAATATGTGTAGTACTTGTAATGAATGATATTTTAAGGTTCTTCAGGAAATTAAAAGGCAATGGCTGCCTAAGGAAATGTTCTGCTTGTTTGATTTAATACTACAGTTAGCTGGGAGGTGGAATGAAAGAGTGATTCAGACCTATAGCACATTTTTCGATGATATGTTTTATTACTTTGCACTGCTAGCCTGATATCTAGATGATAAATGACAATACATATCTAATATGTGAAAAGGTCTTGCAATTTCTTTATTTTTTGTCATTTAAAAGATAAGTCAAGTTATCATTTAACCCTTATTCTATTTAAAGTGAAAATCTCACTAAGACACCTTACTTTAAATATACTACTTTATGTCAGAAAGGACTCAGAATTATTTGTAAGAAATTGTTGAGCAACTGCCATCACAGCAGCTTACATGTGTCCAGTATGGAAAAATAAAGGGCTTCAGGTTTAAGCACTCCTTGTCTGTTAAATGCTCACACAGACAACTTTCCATCTCCTGGACTGTGTTAGTAGCATACAAATTAGATACAGATTACAATGAAAATACTTATTACCCACTTACATGCAAATATGTACCTGCTACATACAATGCATATCCAAAGGCTTGTATTCTTATGTGCAGATCATAGCACAGCACTATTTGCGTAGTACTATTGCAATATCCTGTAACTGCTTATTTAGGGGACATTGTGGCATAACTTCACAGGAAAAGGTGATATGCAGTTCTAACACCGCAGTGTTAACCAATGCTATGCCAAACGTGAGGTTCTTCATTTGTTTCAAAACAGGAAAGAAAAGAAAGGTGGCTATGAAAGGTTTTGCTCCTTAGGTCCTCACACTAACAAAACTCTAACCAAGGATAACCTGGTTTCTGTTCATATTGGTTCCCCTTGGGTTTGGAAATACCCTTTTTTTTTTTTTTTTTTTTTTTTTTTTTTTTTGCAACTTCTGCAACCTACCTTTAATAAACCCAAAACAATCAAAGTACAGGGCATTTTCTTGGAGTTTAATGACTCAAGGCATTGAGTCATTAACCTTAACTGATCATTAATTCTCAACTTAATGTTCTGAGCTGAGGTCATTATTAAAATTATAAGATTGGTAATTTCTTCGATTGGTTTGGGATTTTTGATTTTCTTTAATACAAACAAAACTGTCATATGTTCACAACTACAAGGAAAACAGTTGTAGAAAAAGAATATTGTCCTATTCCAGCTCATAGAAGCAATTTAAGTGCCTTCTGTTTTTCTTTGAAATTTCCTTTGTTATTTACAATAAAAATAAACATACCATGAATAGACATAAAACTGATAAAAACGTTATAGAAAAAAATTATCTGATTTAAATGGAGTGTTTCTAATATATTCACCCATCAAAAAAATGCCACTATGTAAGAAATCTTTAATGGCTCAATTTAAATACCTATGATGATGCACTGTTCTCAAATCACTGCTGTGATACGAGTATTGAAGGTCTGACAACAGCATAAAAAACACAAGTGCCATGGCACAATGCACAACCTATCACTGACTTCCAAGTCTTTAAAAAACAAGTTCACACCTGCAAAGATATTGCCTCGATGCTTACTAGCAAATATAGCTATGGTGAAGCCTGATCACTTTTCTCTTTAAGTTTGAGGACTAAAACCACCCCTCTTCAAAGCCTAAGAGAAGACACCCATGAATCAAAACTATAAATGAAGGTCCGCAGCAAATTACAGGTGAGTGATTTGAAATATCCAGATTCCAATATCCAAATTCCTTTGGTTGCCTTCTACAACCCGCTTGATTCCACTACACTATACAAAAGGGCTGAAACACTCAAAGCCATAAAGGAACCTAGCAACCCAACTCTACCCCATGATTTTTCCCCAACTTATGTTCCATGTATTATTCCCCAAATGAATGTTTTTATGAAGTCCAGAACTCCTAATTCCAATCCAACTAACAGTATTTAAATGAAATTTCAGAGAAGTAAACCTTTTATCCTGATATAATTTTTAAGTGACAAAGCACTAACTCCAGTTTACTATAAGACGGCCTTCATCTGTTTAAGAAATATTTGCTCCTTATGTCAAGGTAGAAAAATACATGTAAGAATTATTTCTTAAGGTCTGAAAGATCTAATTTAGAGTCACAGCAGCCTGTGCAATACACAATTAAAATGAGGAAATTTCTGATTGGTTAAAATAAGCACACACTGATTGTCCCCAATAACTGATGAATAATTGTCTTAATTTGCTTTTTATATTATGTACTTGTTTCACTAACCAAAGTCCTAACTTGAAATGCTACCATTTTATAAGATCTGTTTTCCAACTATAAGAATTGCAAAATTTCATATGAATCCTTCCCAAAGTTGTGGAAAAAAGGGTATGTAAAAATTACTTGGAAAAGTAAAGGACTTTTACATTTGATTCTATTTGAAAAATTCCATGTTGGTTTGTAGTTCATTATCATTTTTATAGCCGTATGACAAAGTCTTTTTAAAAAAAAACATTGAAAGCATAGCAAATTAGTTTAACTGTCATAAGTATAACAATAAAGATAGCTTAACGCATCATTTTAACGGTATCTTTCCGAAACTTCTGTAAAGACCTACACATTTTTACATAAAGACAAGTTTACTTTCATTCCAAGATAAGAAGCCTGCTTCCAAGTACTCACATTCTTATTTTGCATCAAAATCAGTAGACTTGCCCTCAGTATGAAAGTAAAATGTAATTTAAATAGGTATGAGTTGATTTGTTATGTAAAAGATCTTTAAATGCCAGAGCAACATAAGCTATTCTTCTAGCTGATGATACTGAGATACAAAAAATCATCATTTAAAAACTATTGCTACTCAAAATTAGATTTCATATATAAGCTTTTATACAGATATAAAAGATATTGTAAGATTTTGTCTTTTATCTGAGTAAAATCATTAGAAGAACAACACTGGTTCTTCTGAAGACACATTTGACTTCTTAAGGTAATGCTAATTATCTCAACGGGTATACTACTCAAAGCTGACCTATTTTTATTTGAAAGATGACTACAGTTTGGATTTTTTAGAGCTAAGATAGTGCCAAAACCCCAAAAGCCAACATGAGTCTTGTGAATACCTAGGGTCATAGTACAGAGAAATCATAGAGTCTTTCGTGACTCCACAAGAAGGCACTAGAACAAACAGACCTAAATCTGGAAGTCACAGCTGGTCTTCCTCTCTACTATTTCATTCTTTGAAGATTAAATTAGAGAGAGCAGAAATTAGACAATTTCAACAAAGATTCAGGGAAGCCACAAAGATTAACTGTTTTAAAGACCTAAGGAGAAGTCAAAGAGAAGTTACCAATGCCTTGCTTACCCATTAAAAAGGATATGCAATAGAAACATTGTCACTCTGCTTTTAGAACTATAAATATATGTTAGTTTTGCCCTCTATAAACTGAAGTTTTCACATGTGAGATATATTAACATATGCTGAAGCTTCACACAGGACCGCATATTACTTAGTACTCAGGTTTTAAAGGGAAGAACCTACATGCATTTATCTCCCTCAAAACTCATCTGCCTTATTCAGGCTTGTGTAGGCTTTTCAGGGCTTAGAAGACATTCCCAAAGACAACTGAGCTTTATATTTGTAGACAATTATCACAATTTACAATTACAATACATTGTTATGTGACAAGGGAACCAAGGGTGCAGGCTGATGAATCTTGAAACTCTGCGAAAGTATTTTCTTCATCAGCATCAGCTAATTAAATGTTCAGAACACTTTCCAGAACCACTAAAAATAAATCCGTCAGTTTTGGTCAGATTTGTATTTTATGCCTTCAACTTCCACAAATACCTGAAGAAATATCATGGCTCTAGAATTTTCACCTTTGAAGGAAAGAATGTAGAAGTCTTCTGCGCTATGACTGACATGAAAGGTACAAAACCTGAGAAGAAATTGAGAGAATATATTGTCCTAAAATACAGTCAGTTCTCTGAAGTACTTCTTTTTTGGTCTTTTGATCAACATATATAAGTCCTACATCCTTCCTGACAACAACAGATGGCTGTATTAAAGAATAAAAATTGGAAGAATCAGTGGTTATTATCAGCTAAAATGCTGTGCTTTGATTACACTTTTCAAGTTGCATACATCTCCAGTTGTATTATCAGAGTATGAGCACGCTCCTAGAAATCACTTTGATAGTGCAAAACAATTAAAAGCAGACATAATCAGCAGGTCTGGTCCTGCACAATCACTTCAGACAGAGCTGAGTGGAGAACAGGTACAGGTTTATCTGCAGGCTTTACAAGTAAGTGGACTTTTTGTTCAGGTCTTTTCACTATCTGCCACAAGACAGCAACGGCTTTAAAATTTAAGGGTCTCATCCTTTAAAACCTTAGACATGTAGACCTCCCACTGATTTCTGTTAAGAGTTCTGAGCACCAAGGAGGGTCTTGGCACCCAAGCAGCTGAAACCCTTCATGAGTCATATATACCTGTCAGAGTATGTTACTAGCATTTTATAGATGATTGATTGCATGGCAAATCACGTACTATGAAACAAAAAGAGAGTGTAACAAAGTTGAGATAATGCTGTGATTTATCTTTCTCATGTCCTGACTTTGAGAAATAATTGTGCGAAATGAACTCTAGATGAACAAAGTTTCACTATTCAAAATTATTTTTATTCAATACATGAAGTATCCCTACAGAAAACAGCAACTCTGACCAGCTGTAAGAAGGAAAACTGCCTTTCCAGCCAAAACTAATTATTTTCAGGGCTGGCTTTCTACATTTACAGTTTTATTTTTAACCTTGTCTCTGAGCAAGTTTAGTGCACAAAAATATTGTCCTCATTGGAAACTGAGCAAACATGACACAGTGAAGCTGCCATTGGCCAGGCAGTTTTATAATCAGTATTACTGGGGGGGGCGGCAGGGAGAGTTAGACTTCGGAAGTGATAGGCAGCAAACCTGTAACGTGCATTTAGTATATTTATTTAATGTATTTTTTATGTTCTTAGAACTGCTTAGAACAGCTTTGAATCTCAATATCAGTTTTAGCTACATCAGCATTTATGCATCTCATTCAGGCACATTTTGAAAACCTAGTCTTTATTTCTACCTCCCCTCAGTGCTTCAAAGCCTGACATAGAATTTTTGACCTCAAAAAAGCTGGCTGAATGAAATTTAGGTGAACAGCCACTAGAAGTGGTTATTACGTGCTCGCCATATGATGGCCACTGCACAAGGGCTGAGGATGTCACAGCCCGAGGCTTCTTGCTGACTTAATGAAATGACAAGGATGTCCTATGACAACCTGTAAGCAAAGACAAGTGGACTCTTCCCACAGGGTATTCATGGTACTTCTGGGTTTTTGGGATAGCTTACGATCTGCTCCCAGTGTCATACGTGTAGCCTTCACACTAATAAGACTCGAGCCAAGGGCGTGTCAATTCTGAAAAATAAGGTCTAGGAGGCCTGACTAAACCTTTTGTGTAATTTAATTCCTTTGTTGGAAAACACTTGCCAAGGTAACCTTCATAAATATTTCTAATCCACTGAACTAGCATTTTAAAGGTGAAAAAAATTACAACATACATCGATTTAAACCTTGTACTTCGCTATTTTAAGTTTTCCCCCAGTCAAAAACAAACCAAAAGAATGCAATTCTAAGACCGGGCATATATCAATTTTGGCAGTTAGTAAAACAAACATTAGAAATCATACCATGTCCTTTTTACTTGCAGCAGTCATATAAAACAATAAAACTCTCAGTGCAATTACTTCAAATTTATTTTTCTTCTCACAGTTAAACAGAAAATGTTCTCACGCAATAATTAGTGCTGGTCATGATATATTAGGAGTTACTGAGACAGCAAACAATGCTGATAAAAATAAATACAAAGATCTGTTTAAAAACCTTCTCAAAGAAGTATATGAATGATCTTCAAAAGAATTAGATCGTGCTATAGCAGTGAACAGTGGAGAAAGCATACGGATAAAGTACCACTGCATTTCAGTAACAGAACACTTTACTGCTATTTTTGAACCAAAATGGCCAGAAAAGCATATTTGGTCAGAAATGCAGCACCTAGGTTTATCCGTGGCCCAAATAATTAAGCTAAGTGGAAGAAAATATATTTCACTCCATATCCCATTCCAAAGCCATTTACCGTGTGTGCACTGGTTAGTATAAAGATACCAAGCTTTTGTCAGGGGTAGAGAAGCCCTTCTTGAATTATTTCTTTTCCTAACAAACTAGTCATGTAAACGTCATGCCATTTCCATCTTTCTCAACACTTCAACACTTCAGCCCAAATCACTCTGCTTTTCAGCAAGATCAGGAATATTCTTCTTAGTGCAAGAGTACATAGAGTATATATTACAGTAACACCTGCCAGCTTTCACTTGATGGTTGAAGTCCCACTACAAACACAATGAAAGAATCTAGGGGAAAGATTGACTGACCGTACTACCGGAATATATGAATGACCTAGAGGGCAAGAAAGGAAATAAACCCAGTTACAAATGTGAGCGTAACTGCAGTAAATTACAGCACCAGATTTGAATACAGCTGTGATTGTACATAAGTTTAAAATATTACTGAAATGTGACTGTTTCCTTAATGAAAATTGAGATCTGTAAGTCATCTATTCGAGAGGGAAAAACAGATAAGAAATTAATCTAATTCTGTTGGGTGGCAGAATTATGATGTCAGAAGTAAATTAAGCCAAAAAGTTCATTGCTTCATCTAATTAGCTGAAACACTAGATCTGCCTGAAAGTTCTTAAAACATTTCAGTATGTTGGCTCTCATGATTATGTAATAACTGTGAAACCCAAGCCTCAGACGATGACAGCCATACAAGCTAGAGTAGAAAATAAGTCTGAATGAACAATGAAATGCAATTATTGAACAGAACCTACGCATAAATTGAAACCATATTGATATATTTTTACTGGATATAAACACTGCTTCAGAAGGAGTACTCAGAATATCCAACAGAAGCACAGAAATCACAGCACCAAAGATCCTAGAGAAAGTTATTTAGGAATATTGGCAATAGCAACAAGAAAACCTTGCAAAACTGTATTGATTTCCTCTATTTATACTGCTGTCTTTTCAGAATAATTCTTGCAACTACAAAATAATAATTAAAAAAATTGTACAAAAAGCAGTGATCCGAAGCGCAAGCTTCCCACAAATGCTCTTTCTGTCAAGCTATAACAGATGCCTTTCCCATTTCACTCAACTTTACAGCATAAACCGCACCCATAATTTAAATATGCAAGCTAAATGACTCCTTCTAACAGTGTTATTCACCCACATGAAACCCCAAACTATAACAGATGCAAAGCCTATTTTTTCCTCAACTGTTTTCTTCTTTTCTTAGGCTTTTAATTCTAAAAAAATCCCCTCAAAACAACACCTACTATCTATATTATTAACGTGAAAAGCATGGAGCTAATAGGCCAGAATGGCAGATTTGAATCACGATGACACCATCTAAAAGAATTTTAAGATTTCATTTTTTACTTCCTTACTTCTCTACTCCAAGTCACTGAGATAATTCTTAATGTGAAACAAGTGTAACTGGTGCGGTTATGTCTGTTAGTCTGCAGATGGCCTGAAACAATGATTTAAATGTATGAACTTCAGTTGGAATGAACAGTCCTGCTTCAAGGCTTGTTTTCCAACCATCTGCATTCATCTCTGCATATAACTTGCACATGTAATTACAAATTTGTGAACATAAATCATATAATTGTATGTACAAATAACCAATTAGACTTAAAGTAGAATTAAGCCATATAATACCACATTCTTCTTCTGAACACATATATAAACATACATAGATAACATGAGTGAACATCTTTGTTTAAGAAATTTTTAACTCATTTAGAAAAATAACATCTGAATTGTTTTCCAGTAGGACATACTGGGCAGCAGCTGCCATTTTGAGATCCACTTTCAAAACAGGAGAGAAAAACAGCAAGAAAAACCACCTAAATAAGCCCACCGTTGCTTACGGGTTACAGAGCTGGTGTTCGTTACCACCTGTATTAAATTTAAGATACATAAACATTTCAATGTTGATTTAAGCTCAAATAGAAAAAAAACAAATCAGTAGTATTATCAGTAGTATAAGTATTTTGTGAAAATATTCTGGGTCTCCTGGAAGTTTGTTAATTAATATGCTATTCTTATTCATAACAGTTGGTAATGGAGTTCTATCATAAAAGTGTATCCCCTGTAATATCTGAATGCATTCATCATTTAATTGGCCACAATTCCTCGCATGAAATGCTGAAACAAGTGAACTGTCACCTTTTTAATGAAGCTGCCTATATCTTAAACCTTTTGCCCTTTGAAAAACTATTTATACTCAAAATGAAAAATTTTATCCTAGCTCCTGCCAGAGACTGTGGTTAATGTTCACTGCCCTTTACTCACCTTATTTTTAATTCTGAAAACCCACACTCATTAACTGTACACTTCCAAAGAATTGCTGGAACCACCTAAATAAAAGCTTAAAAGTGACTTTTTATTGTATGTTTGAGAGCAACAGTAGCGATACGAAATACTGAAAAGTCTCTGCGAGTCTCTGCAGCTGTAATTGCACAGCTGATGTGACACAGACTGATGGGAACAATGTGGTACCCATTAAAATCAAGAACTTAAAATTTTAAATAAGGTGATTCTTACTTGTATTTGTATATATGTATAGATAAAAATTTATGCATGGATCTACTAGAAGAGCACTGAGCCTTAAAAATTTCAGGTTTCTTGGAACACACGGTATCTAGGGTCAGATTGAGATATTTATGTTGGGTAGCGCTATACAACTAATACTAGTGAAATGAGACTGAGTGCACCTCTACCTGGTATCAGTAAGCAAGACCTAAACTAGAAGTTAAAGAATATGCTTGTCATTAGTTTCATCTCTGTCGTTCAGGCTTCAAGTTGTTTGGGACAGAAACCAGCTATGAGTATAGCAACTGGGTTTGTGTAACACCCAGCACAATGCTTGACACGTGGTCCCCACGTGGACCAAGAGGTAGAAGAGGGGTGATTACCCTTGTAGATAACCCTTAACTGGCAAATCCTTGTGTGTACCCAAATTGTACTTCACTTCCAAAACATAGCAAAATATGAACTCGCAGGGAAAAAATAAATTATGGTACATTTCAGGGAAAAAACCCCAAAATCTGTGAAATCAAGATTCCAGTGCGTTAACAGTGTTCCAACCTTGTAAGCCTAGCATTCCTTGGTCTTTATAGTCTACTATAGAACATAATACAATAATTTTGTACTTTATCTTCCTTGTGCAAGGAACAGAAACACTCACTAACATGCAACCTCCAATTTTCTTTGCAAAGCTTCTATAACCATATGAAAAGTAGCACAGCAGTACTCCTAAGCAGCAGTACTACAGTAATTTGGATGATGCAGAGTACAGTCAAAGAAGAAGGGAAAAAATAGACTGTATTATAATGATCCAACCAAAGAAACTTTTATTTGTTATCCTTTCAACAACTTAGAAGTCATTTAGGGCATTGCTATCAAGCCCAGAGGGTAAAATCTGGTGATATTTTAAACTATATCACCATAACCCTTAGTGTTTGTAGCTATGTCATTTGGAGGCCTGGAATACAACCAGCGCTCAAAACTGTCCCATAACTATCTTGTATAAAAGTCTGCCCTACCAGAAATAACAGTCTGCTGCTAATGTGTTATCCTTGGGAAACACTGAAAAGTTCATCAGTCATTAATGTTAAGTGGTACGGTAACACGTTTTTAGATAACAGAGCTGACAAAAGTATCTACTGATAAAATTTTTTTATAGATATATTTTTTTTTAATACTGGTAATTCCATTTGTGTGAATGTTCACACAATAGAGTTATATAGGAAGATCTCAAAGGATCTATTTAATAGAAAGGCATAATTCAATTACTAAGAAGTTTATTTTAATATGTACTTTTAAATGCCTAACTATGGATCGGCTCTGTATTTATTCTGTGGCTGGAAAACTTACATGTGCTCTAGCTCCTTTACCTCCCATCTCTGAAGTACATTCTGAGTAAAATTAAAATAAAATTAATTTATATTACTGCTGCACTGTGTCTGTGTTTCTCAAAAGCATCTCACAAAATAAAGAACACCCAAAATAAAAGACCAAATTCATCATGTTAATCTAATGCTTGTAAATGCATTCTCGTGATCAGTTCTGGTTGAGACACCTTTAATTCAATTCATCCTTCCTTTTATGAATTTCACATCTTCAGCGGTATGGGACACATACAGCAGAATTTCATATAAGCAAAAAATTTACATTGGAGTGTGACTTCCAAGATGATCAAACTGGCACCACAGACTTGCAGTACACTCTCCCTGGGCATACTCCAGTTGGCCAGCATATACATCCATATCATCTTTGACTGGCATGCTCTGTGCTTAGAACATCTCCATACACAGCATGCACAGAATTAGCTTTTGGCTCTGACTCTACAGCTTGCAGTACAAGCTCAAATCCTGACTCAGCATTAAGATGATACTGAAATACAAATTAATCATAGCAATTACAAATACATTTTCTTTCCATGCCCAGAGGTAAGCTAGGCAAGAGTTAAAGAAGGTGCCAATTCACGGTTATATTTTGATTCTTTGTGTTTTCTAGCTTTCTGAAAACTTTCGCTTAAAAGACCGCGTACCTCAATTTCTGTTCTGTTTCCTTACCAGTAAAAATTTACTTTTCTATCACTCTGTCTTGCTTACATGCAGAAAAAGCTCTGAAAATGTTATGCCACATGCAAGTTAAAGGCTTAGAAATGAAAACACATCAAATTAATCCAGAAGTTTTTTCTCTTGATTTTGTTCTAGCTGATGATCTCTGAGTGTTAGATGTTGTAAACAGTGATCAAGGTGTCATGGGTCCAGCTAGGAGGGATATTTTCATGAACACTGATGTTTCCCCAAGATATTATCTGCTTCTTTGAGACTTCCTATTAGCTTTTACAGTTTCAAGCTTCACTCCACTAAAGATGATACCAAAGAAACACTACTTGACCAACCATACACTTTCTATGCCATTAATAACTACTACTGGCAGAAATGGGCAGTCTTCTGTGGCAATGCATCAAGTTCTTAGGAGAGGAAAAAAAATCAGCAGAAGACTATCCCTTTTGGAGAATGGGAATCGAATTAGACATTATCCTCTGCAGAAACAAGCTTGGTTATAGGTTTGGCTGAAGGTCAAAGGGACGTCTTCTTGACTTTATAGCTTTCCAATACAAAAGCACACCCAAGCTTGAACTGAACAGTGAATTCACGCAGTTTTTTCCAAAAGTTCAACAACATTCGAGGAAAAGCGTACTGCAATAAAATGGCAAATTACAAGAATTTTGTCATAATCAATTATCCTTCACTAAATTTTCTTGACTTGGATACAAGATATATTCTGTTTTAATAGAACTGAATGAAGTGGCAAAGTGTAATATGTTTGTAATGAGCCCTTCTCACACTGTCTTTTAAAAAAGAGAAGTTTTACAGTTTTTAAGCAATATCTTCCAAGTATAGAGGCTCAGATACACAAAAGGAGTTTGGCAAGTGGAAGTAATCATCTGTTCCAATTTATCCATTTATTTCATGCCTTAGACTCCTGGGCATATGAGATTTAGTCCTCGCAAAAGCTTTCTCTCTCACGCAGTAACTCTTTATGTGAGATATATGTTTGTTAGTATGTACACACACACACACACACACATATATACATAGACAATGTAGTGTGGCATGCTCTTCACACACAGGAGTCTCTAAGCTGATATTCCCGAGGCAATACGTGTTGTATTCCCAAAACTCCTTAACGCAAAGGAGGAATCAATCCAGACTTTATCATTTTTAATAAGTACTGATTGCTATCTTCCCCCTCACTGGGTTGTGAGTCTATGCACCACTGAAGCGAGCTAGAGAAACACACAGCGTGTAAACTGTCAACTCTAGCTTCTGTGGCTCACCAAGTACTAAATAGTGAAAGACGAGTATCTCCAGTCTCCTCATCATCACAGACCTGCAATCTGCAAGGATGCTCATTATAATATCTACGCACACACACACACACATACACAGATGTGTGTAACTGTCTTTGGGTATGTGTACATACAGAATGCCATCCCTGCAGGTGATTAGCAGGGCACAATTACATTAATGCAATCATTTAAGAAAGAAAATGAGCACTATAGTCAATTGAAAAAACAGATGTCATTTGCTAACGCATATCAAACCTAGAGGTGTAGCCAAGGCTAAACAAAGAGTAATAGTTTACTTAGTACTCATTTGTGCTTTATAAAGTTTCCTAACTCTCACAGATGCCAAACAACCAAGTATTTTCCTTCTCCCTGCCCACCCCCCCACTCCCCCC
>NW_010427126.1:0-1582 GCF_000710305.1 Buceros rhinoceros silvestris | reverse complement strand
CCACACTGCCACCCAGTGTTCTGCAACAAGTTCTCGGAGAAGAAACCAAAGAACCAAGCACACAGATAGTGTTTGGGCAGTGGGTTGCCTTACAAAGCAGACACCTTTGCTTCCTACCAGACCTGCACTCTGAGGCACGGTGTTAACTTTTTGCACTCTCAAGCAAATGGTCTTCGTTAGAAGGAGCGCTAGGCTGTTGAATGCTGAGCTGCTGCAGGTGCCGGCTCTACTTTTCCTGTTCTATTGTTAACAGAACGTGCTGCACAAAGCAGCACGTTCCCCGTCAGTCAGGGAATATGCCCTGCCATCAGTGTGTGCAGAGTACGAAGTGACGAGTCACCCACAAAGCGGTACCCCCTTGGTCATTCTGGTCTGGCTCCGGAGACCTCACTCTGCTCGGGGCTCAGACGCCTCAGGTCACTCCCTGGGAAAGGCTGGGGCCAGTCGCGTACCAAGTACTGGCTCCAGGGGCAGTCGAACACAGTTGGTCACCCAGGCTGGTGTGGCTGCAACGGCACAGGATGGGGGCAGCTCCTGTCAAAGTGAGACTGTTTTTAGAAACATTTCCTGTTGCGATGGGACATACCCATAGGTTAGCAAGGAGTGGACAAACATGCAGGTGCCTCCCGCTTCCCAGCTGATCTTAGTCTTTCTTAGGGTGTCGCTGGGATTTCATTCCAGCTTTCCTCCCTTTGCAGGTCTTCTGCTACCCCTCCAGAAGCGTGATTATTTGGACCCGGACTGACCATCCCACAGATGCAGCAAAGCAATTGGCCTGAGCCATA
The DNA here is from genome assembly GCF_000710305.1 of Buceros rhinoceros silvestris. Taxonomy (NCBI): domain Eukaryota; kingdom Metazoa; phylum Chordata; class Aves; order Bucerotiformes; family Bucerotidae; genus Buceros; species Buceros rhinoceros. Next base: position 797 of record NW_010427126.1, on the reverse strand, counting down.
ACTGATTGGGCAAATCATCTTCAGTAACAACTGCGGGCCCTGCAGACCTGGTCTTCTAAGAAAAAGCCAGGCCAAGAGGTCAGGAACGAGTGCTTGTCGGTTAAGCCAAAGCTTGATATTTTCCGCCTACAAAGCATTTGTTTACCACCAGTTGGGATCTTGTCTGTGCTGCTATTTTGCTGTGTCTTAATGCATTTGTGCTGATGATCATTGCTCTATATATTTGAAATAAGTTTGTAAAACCAAAGGAGTCTGCAAGAGTTAGTAAAAGGGCCAGTTGAGAGCTCAGGGTTGAAGGGCAACAACCCTCCCTTGCCAGATGCACAGCAGAGTCAGCAGTGCCCCAGGACTGGGCTATTCAGAATCATAGAATACCAGTTTGGAAGGGTCCTCAAGGATCATCTAGTCCAACGGCTCTTGGCGAAAGCAGTGTCCAGGCAAAGATGGGCAAGCACTCTGTCCAGCTGACTCTTAAAATTGCCCCAAAGAAGAGGCCAGTCATCTAGCATTGGCCCTGCTACCAGGGAGCTGCTGGGACGGGGACAGCTCCCTCTAGGTAGGAGGGGTGGGTAGAGACAAAGGCTATTTAAAACACAGATAATTACGTGTTACGGGAGGGAGAAAAGACGGTAGCAAAGGCAGTACTTGACGAATGGTGCCTTTATTAAGGACAAGCAATGGTGAATAAGGTGGTAACAAAACAAGCAGAGCACAGTACTGGCCGCACCTTAGCAGAGCGGTGAAGAACCTGCCTGCCAGGGCGGGATCCCGGCAGAGGCCACCTCCCTCCCCAGCCC
>NW_010427125.1:0-7785 GCF_000710305.1 Buceros rhinoceros silvestris | reverse complement strand
CAAGGAAGGTAAGCGCCAGAGCAAAAAGCTGCAGCTTCCCTTCCCTACTGGGAGTACAAGATAGCCAATCTCTTGCCTAATACCCTTCTGAGCAACCACCTGCTCTCCTTAACGTGCCTCCTCCATCCTGTGGCCTGTGCAGGTAGGCAGCTCCTGGAGAGAAAAGCCACTGAAGTCCATGCATCCCACAGTGCGCCAACAGCAATCATTCAAACTTTTATACAAGTCCATTGCAGCTCTGCAGAAAGGCCACACTCAATCTGGCCCACAGAGAAAATACAGCCCCCTAGATCGATGATATCTACTTACGCTGCTGCTGTTTATATATACGTATACACCATCTCCAACAGTCTTTCTGAAAAGCTGAAGGAGAGTCTTAACTTTCAAAACTGAATCACAACTGGCATGTTTAACTCAAGTACTGGTAAAAGGCATTTAGTGTAATTTGCAAAAAAACCAAACCCATAATTGTTTTAGAGGGAGCAGGGGGGTTACTGTGGATACATTCCTCCCTCCTCCTCCCACAAGTAAGCATGTATACACATAGACACACATAAACTACTGAATTTTCCAGTTTGAACATAGAGGCAGCAATATATAATGTTCAATGTTATTTCAGTGAGATACTGCTTGAATGAATAATGATGGTGGAATTACAATTCACATAACAGATTATCTGGTCATCACTAACTCCAGGAAAAAACGAAGTCTGAAGGTCAAATCTATGAGGATTTCTGGTGATGTCATTAACGACCTCACACAGATGCCGAAGACAAGAAATGCTGACATTTTGTCTGCCTTAGCACTAAGTTACTTCTGAGAAACATGAAACAACTCTTTAAGAAAAACAGCACAGCATATATTCAAGCTATTTATTACAAAACAGAAATGGTCAAACATAAGGTCGCGACTAACAACAGTGAGCCCCTCTATCATCAGAGTACTCTCATCATTATCAGGCCCAAAGGACGTGTCACCAGTCAATCTTGGAGAACTTAAAAAAAGGCACCTTATTACACCAAACTATAACAGACGTTTCAAATTTAGCATGTGTCACATACTTTCCCAGACTTAAAAAGACATCACCACAGCCAAGACCAGCAAAGACTACCACTTGACATGCTTTACCTTTATTTGTCAGAGGTATTCTCAATACATGGCAGCAAGACTGACTAGTCATGACAGCAGCACAGTGCAGAAACACTTTGCCCCACAGACAGTTTAAACTTGTTCCTTTTGTATGTGCTCTTTACAAAATCATTTTAATTCTAAATTATGTTGGCCATAAGTACCACATAAAGAGCTCCTCTGATCCTGCAAACAAACAGTTTTTCCCTTCTAAAAATACAATTTAAAAGACTATTTAGCATTAACTCTTATGATACTTATTTTCTCCGTGGGAAATCTTCCTAAGAGAGTCAATAATTTAGGCTGGAAAGGACCTCTAGAGGCCACATCCTCCAATTCCTAGTCAAAGCAGTGCTGATTTCAAAGACAGATCAAGTTGTTCAGAGTCTTGTCCAGTCATGTTTTTAAATCTTCAAAGGCAATTCCCACAGTCTCCACAGACCCCAGATCAGAGCATGACCATTTTCACTGATAATTCTTTTCTTCATGCCCACTCAGAATTTCCCCATTTCAACGTACGACAACTGCACCTCGTCCTTTCTTCATACACTCCAGAGAAGAGCATCTCTCCCTGTTCCATAACAGCTGATCAGCAAATGGAAGGCAAAAATTCACCTTCATTTTCTAATCTGTAAACTGGGCAAACCCACATCCCTCAGCATCAACTTCTATGCCACATGCTCCAGCCCCCAACTACCTGAGCAGCCCTGCTCTGGGCTCTCTCCACTCTGTCCCTTCCTTTCTTGCACTGGGGGCCAAAGACTGCATTATTCCAGAAACAGCCTCATCAAGAGCAATAGCTATCCCTCTCAACCAGGTGGCTATGCTCTTGTGTTCTTGCTAATACAGCTCAGCATGCCATTAGCCTCCACTGCTGCAAAAGCACACTGCTAACTCAGATTCAGTGTTGCTTTTTAATCACTACATACTTTTATTCCTACAATTCCCCTATACTAAGGGAAAGGTGTTTGTTAGAAGAAAGAAAGTGATACGAGTGGACAGGAAACACCCTTCGGGCAATACTATAATACAAACAAGAAGTTAATGTTATAGCTAATACTCGTTGCAAAAAACTTGCAAAGAAAAGAAGTCGGGCATGATCATACAGCTACAGCAGTCAACCCCAATTCTGCATGACAAAAGACGGCAATACGTCATATCTTATGCAGTAGACTTGCAAATCAGTACAGCAAACGTGAAAAGCACCATTTCCTTTTCTGACAATTTTTAAAGAGAAATATCAGCTAAAACTGTTAAGCCATCTACTTATGTAGATTATCTACTGATGGCTGAAACAAAGTGGTTGCTCTGCATTAAAACTCTAAATTTAAACTATTAATGAAAATGCAACAAAGCCTTTCACGTATTTCACCTGGATCATACAGCACTGCTTTACAAATCCCCTGACATAGGAAGCAGCATTGGCTACCTCACTTTCTGCTCTTAAAGCAAGTTCTTCTGAGGATGACCTCAAAAGAGCAGCACAAAGGATTCGACAAGAGAATGCACTGCTTCGTGAGTGGCATCTCAGATCACCTGAAGACAGATCACTCTGAAACAGCATTTTTTACAGTGACCAAACAAATATCTACATTTGAAGAAAACTGAATTTGGTTTAGAACGTAACTATAAAACTTCCTGCCGTTGACCCCCCCAAAAATAAAAGACATATGATCTGTAACTTCCTTTGACTTTTCTTTGAACTCTAGATGGAAAGCTTTAAAGAGCAGGAATTTATTAGTTACTTCTAAGAATTTTGCTAAATTAAATTTCCAAATGGTATCTAATGCTAAAATATTTGCACATACCCATACCATAGGCTAAAACATTTTCTCTTAACTAAAAACAGTCTCTAATCGTTACTTTGAGATAGGGCGTTCTGCATTACTTTGGTGAAATGAGCAGTATGTGCCACTCACTTGACAGTGTTAATTCCAAACCGAATTTAGGCATGGGTCAAAACGGACCCCAAGAGGAAGGAGATGGGAGAAAAGGAAGATGTGTTACCTGTACCAAGTGCAATACTCCTTGCCTGGCAGTGCAAAGTGTGGAGTGAAACAGAACTCAGAGACCCAGAGAAAGCAGCTTTCCATACAGCTTTGTAGGATGCTCCCCATATGCAAGAATGGGTTTAATAAAGATTCTATTTATTTATCATTTATTTAAAGCTTGTCTTCTATTGTTTTGATACATATTGCTGCCACAGGGAGTAGCTTTTTCATATCTGCCTAGATAAAAGAACCTCCAGAATCACGACTGCCAAATATTCCAACAGCAATCAGCAGGCCTGGACCTTAAAACAAGGCTGTGCAAGCTTAAAAGCTACCCCCTTAGCAGCTGCGTAAGTTCCACCGAAGAGCACAAAATATGTTTTAACACTGAGAACTAGACAACGAAATATTTGTATGCACCCATGTGCACATTCATTTGTCTACACCATAAGCAGAATGTGTATATTACAGACACATTCAAAGTAAATAAAACCTTCAGCAATTTAATAACAGTAGCAGACATAGATGTCTCTAATATTCTGCATCCAGGAGAGAAAAGCCAAGGCAAGCACACCAGAGCTGTTGCATGGAGGTAGCATTACTGGCACCTCTTCACTGAACTCTGGAAACGCACGTGCTCCCAGCCCCACACTGCCATCGATCAACTCTCCACGGCAGCCTACCAAACCAGAGACAAGCTAAGCTGTAGCACTGCACGAGAAGTAAAAGAGAAGTTAGTACCTCTCCCCAAAAAGGTCCCTCTGCCTGTACCCAGCACGAACACATCCACTGGCACACAATTCAACTCGGGTCTCAGGTTTTACACAACCTGGAAAGGTTTTGACATCTCTTGTCTAATAAGGACAAAGCCCATTCTATGGGCAAATCTTTTTAACACCTCCAAGACTGACACTTCTCCACGCTTGGTGTTTTTTTCCTCTTCATCCTATCCTCTCCAATTAGCTTACATAGAGACCACCTCCAGAGTGCCATGCTAATTAGCAACAGCTTGGACTCTATATGAAAAACAAATATAGCCAAAAAAAGTGAAAAGGGGAGCTGTATGAGCTCATATGCAGTTCATCAACATCAGCACATTTTGATATATCTAAATAATTTTAATTCTGATCTGATCAGCATACTTGTCGTAATTGCTGAAAAATAAAGTCATAAATTAGACACGTGATTTGCCCTATGGACTACAGTACTACAGAAATATGTATGGCTGTAGTCAAAGCTGACAATAATAAGTTCACTGTGTCAGGATATAGCAAAGAGGTGAAACAGTAGAGAACATTTAGGCTGGGGTAGAAAATAAATCCAAAACCTCCAAAATTTACTTCAACAAACTAAATAACTATTTAACGAAATTAAATAATGCTTTTTGCTTTCACTAACATGAGCAGCTCCTAAAAAAAAAAAAAAAACATTCCTTCTAGGTAAACGTCTGTTCTCCAAATTCTCTACACTTTTCTGCATTTCATTTGGCTTTTTCCACAGTGGGCCTAATCTTGTTTTTTTATGTTTGTACTTTCTACATGTTCAGCATTTTCCGATCTATCTGCTTTAAATACAAACTAAACTATAGATTACAAAGAACAAAAAGTTAAGTGACTCTTCAGCTCTTTAAAGATTTCCCAGTATTGTAGCAAATGGAACACTGCACATTGCTTTGAAGAAGGGAAGTAAGATTTAACTGACATTTCATCAGTGTCTTGGGACGCAAAGGTTGTCTCACATAATACTGAATATTTAATTAGAATACAACCTACAAAGAAGTAAAATTTGACATAATTTTTTTCCCCAATGTCTTGCCAAAGCTTTAGCAATAGTTTGCACTTACATCAAGCATTATTATAGACTCTATTCTTATAATTAAGATCAACTAAGCTATATTATGGAATTTCACTAATTAGTTTCCTCCTAATGTATAAACAAGGAGAGAGTCAATGATATTGGAAGACGACAGATTAATGCAGTTAACTTTGAGAGTTCAGTGCTATAAGACATTACTGAAACAGGTTATTAAACAGGCAAGAATGTATTAAAGCCTCATGCATAAGGTAACTGTTAAATAACTGAGAAGGGTTAGAAGAAAACTCCACCACCACAAAAACCACATCATAACTGCCCATCACAGCTGGATGACACTGGCCAGACTTTGTACTGCATCCTACTGAGGAGTGGCAGCTTTTAAACCTTTGCTGATAGCAGATACTAGGAGAATCACAGCCTAGGGTGCCAAGTAGTGGAAAACTAGATCTTTGTCTTGAAAATACTAGCGTTTTAGACAAGAAATACAGCTATTAGCACAGATCTGGCTGAACCTGCTTGCAAGTCTGATTTTAACACCTCTAAATCCCCAGAAGCCAAGAGGGACTTTGTTTGTACTACATACTTGCCCCACCATAAACATATGAAGAATTGTGAAAATAGATGATCAGATACATCCGGCTCAAACTCCTACCATACACACCTGTGGGCACCTCATAATCGGGAATTTGCTAGAATAACTCATTTCATTCTACAGAAACATGGGTACGTGAGAATATTGAGCCTTCTACACCTTGCCCACACTAGAGACCCATTACCCCTGAAAAAAGCTAGTATCAATTAAAAAAAAAAAAAAAAATAATCACTTTTACTACACAGAGACAAAACTACTTCAACAGAAAACCAAAAAAGCATCACGGTAAAGCAGTTCTTGGTGGTGTCACTCCTTCTACCTGGACAGAACCTGATTTTCAAGTGTGACAGAAAGGCTTTACCATACTGCTATGGAGGTGAATTAGCCTGAAAATGCAAGTGCACTGAAAGATCCCTCAGTTCTGCAAGAAGGTGCAGTACAGAATCAGACAAGATACAAGGTATCCCAAAGTGCAGCCACCTGCTTTGGAGCCAGCCTTTGCATCCCTCACAAACACACTTAGTCACAGAATAATGACAGCCTGGGTTCAGGCAGATCCTATACTGGTAACCACTCTCACGCTGTGACATCACTATACAAGGACAAATTCCACAACACTTCATCTAGCAAAATGTATTTTGCTGGAAGTTTACCCACATAAAAAGCTGAGGATCAACCTTCTCTGATCACTAAATCAGATGCAGACAAATGCTGACAAGTCACGCTCTTACCCACGGCTGTGTTCATAAAGGAAAGATTTAATTAGTATTTTAAATCAAAACCACCCTCCTTGGCTAAAAACAAAAGACACACCGATTTTCAACACTCTTTAATTCAAAAGCAATGTTTTCTTCAGTTTTGCTTCCAACTCTTCCCAAATGACATCACTGAAACTACAAACAAGCGATGTCCACATAGCAACTCCGACCACAATGACACAACTGGTCTAAATTTACATTGACACCATTTTACCTCAAATCAGCTTCCCCCACACACATAGGCTCTTGCAGTAGGTATTCAATTCCTTCAGTTAACCGTAACTTCATATATAATTAACCTATGCCTGCTAAACTTCCTCATGAGACCTCTTCCAAGAGTAAGAGCTGAGGAGCAACCTGAGTGAATTTTCTCTCTTTGGGCTGTTGCTGCACTGTCCTGGTAGGCATTCTTTGGATTCAGCACAGTCCTTGGACATTAATTCTTGGTGTTGCTCCATTAAATATTTTGTTTTCAGAGTCCATTCGATTATTTCCTGTCTGTCTTCAAAGTGAGAGGTTAGACTGCATTTATTGCCAACGATTTTCCGTTTCGTATTTTGTTACAGTTTGTTAAAACGGTATTAAGCACATCTCAGCCAAAGGCAAAATAACCAACACTATCAAAACCGGTAAAATTCTGCCAGATTCAACTGGCCAAACTGCCACTCTAAACACAAAGAACACTACCATTAGAAACTATGAGACTTGCAGAAACAGCATTCATCTTACTTCCTCGTATCAGAGCCGGCAAAGCACACACACACTGCCGAGTCTTCACGCTGGGTTTGTTAAACACGTCTCATTTCCTCGCGGACAGCAGAGGGGATCCTATCCACCCTCACACGGCCAGCTTCACTCACCCAGAAGCAATCTCTGCTCCAGCCACAGAGCCCACTGCCATCAAGTCCAAACAATATCCTTCAGCAAGGCAGGAAGATGCAGTAGCTGTGGAACTGAATTTCACTTCCAAGAGGAGCAGAAGGGCCGCCCCTGCACGCCTTCCCGGCCATCTACCGAGTTGTTGAAGTAAATAACTATTCCACACGCACGGAAATCAAGTACGTAGCCGGCTGAAAGAAATCTAATGTATGTAGTGCCTCTCTCTGCACAGGAATTTCATTGAGCCAAGTGCACCATCGTTGGGATTCTGCTTTCACACTCTGAATCACTTTCACAGAAAGCGCTGCCAAGACCCATTAGCTTGTTTTAGCAAATCTGTAAACATCAAGTATTTTTTGCCGCCAGAATAACTAGTCATTTGTGCAAACGACGGTAAACAGGGCAGCAAACGGCGGCTCAGCAGCAGCAGAGGGGCGACTTTGCCCCGGCTCGGGGCTGTCAGGGTCCCGAGCACAGTTTAGCGCTCACTACGCACGACTTTGTATAATGAGACCTCTCCCTCTCGACGTCTCGGGTGCGCTTTTGTCTGCAAAGGAGAAGGCATAAAGCACCCAGGCGAAATCACGGCCGCTAATGGGCTAAACACGAAAATAATTACCGA
>NW_010427124.1:6238-21651 GCF_000710305.1 Buceros rhinoceros silvestris | reverse complement strand
GGCGCAGGCGGCAATGCCGCCAGCGCCGCTGCGGTGGCACGAAGGACCTGGCTGACTCTGCGGAAAAGGAGCTGCTCCAAGTATTCCAACGCAGAAAACCATTTTACCATAAATAGCAGACTGAAAGCCCATCCCCGTCGTGGCGTGTGGTTCTGCGATGCCCAACCTGTAATACTGGTGTCCAGAAAAAACCAGCGCTGACCAAGCCGCGGCTCTAAAATAGTGTCTCGGGCACAAAACAGCTTTAACCGGCACTGTTAAAGTGCACACAAGTCAGAGCACACGAGCTCATCCTTCCACTCAGCCTGCTGCTTTTGCTTTAATGGTAGGTCTTTTTTTTTTTAATCAAACAACTGTTTTCAGAAATAACTCACATTTCATGTAACGTCAAGTACAATAGTAAAATACGCGTTACTTTTATTTCAGGCTACTGGGCTCGGCATCAATGTTTATGTCTCTCCTTTTGACCCAGATTGCTTCCATCACTCTCCTCTGCCCCGACTTCCTCATTTCTGAGATTTGTCTCCCACTTCTGCTCTGGGTAACAGGAGGTGATCTGCCACCACCCACAAATCCCACTAGAGATGATGATCAGATCTGGAAAGGCATTGACCTGAGTAAGCTATGTCCAAGAGTGAACTGCTGGAAAACGTGGGACCTTTGGGTGTCCAAGCTAGTAAATTATCTCACAGGAGTGCCTGGAATTGCCTAGACTTACCGGTACTTCTTCCGTCTTTTCTTCTCGCTTTTCCTCCTCTTCATCAGTTTCTGCAGCAGCTCCTTCTTCCTCATCACTGCTAGAGGACTCCAGAATTTCACTTATGTCCATTTTCCAGTTCCGAGGAACACCCTTTGTGCTGAGAAACGTGCTTGCCTCCTGTAGCCCTACAGAAACAGAGGGCCCTGGTTTTACCTCATGCACAGCATTCAGAACCACAAAGCATTTTAAACCCCCCTTTCACAACGCCAACTTAAACCCAAAATGCCGTTAAGTAATAAAATAGATATACGGGTCCCTGTGAGCACTACTGAGGTTCACACGTGAGCAGTATCAAAGATAAGCACCTACGGTTATCCATGTAAATCCTGTGCAACCATGAACCGGTTTGTTTCTGTATGAAGGACATAAATACTGTAATAAAACTACTTTAAAAAGCAAACCCACCCCAGTCAGATCAAGTACCATGATTTACTTTGTTCCTTTCCCAGTATCTTCATGTCTTCAAGTTTCGCTTGCCAAAAAAATGCAAATGCTTTGTTGAGGCTGTGTCCTTCAATAAATGCTACATTAATGTTTTGAACAGAGGAAAAATAGACTAATGAGTAAGAGAGGGATGGCACAGGGAGAAGCTGTACAATGGGTGTATCTCAGACGCTCCTCCTTGAAGAGGTGCTCCAAGGGGGACAATAACAAAGGGAAAAAAACCCAGATAACCCCCAAATGTGCACCCCAGTCACGATTAAAAAAACTAATCAAGATGCATCAGAATGTGAAGGACACACTGTAATGAACCGTGCAGAGCTGCTGGAGAAAAGGCAGCAGCTGTTAATAGCTACTGGTAGGAGTAACCTCCAGAAATTTAAGCTCTTTCTGAACCCAGCAGTATCTTGGGTTCCACACACTCCCTCATGGCAACCAATGTCACAACCCAATGATGTTCTGCGAGAAAAAAAAAAATCCCTTTCTTCAATTTATCTTAAACCTGAGCATTTTTTTGGCTCTCCTGTAGTTCTTGCACTGTGGAATAGTTATTAAGAAGAAAGTGTAACAAAAATCATTAAGAATTACATGAATTAATCAAAACCACCTCAAGCTCTCATTTGTGAGAATCATGCTGAATCTTTACTTGTTAAGGAGCTGTTCCACAGCTTTACTCAAGCTGGAGGAACTGTTGTTGTTGAGTAGGTTTTTTTCCTTGCCGGGTTGTTGGGTTTTTAATTATTTTTGATAAATACATTTTAAATACTTCTCCTTAAGAAATTTTGTGATTTGAGGTCTAACGGGGAGAAATAATACTAAGAGCTTAAGAACCATTTACATTAAAGTGAGAATGTGGCATTTTACAAGCTCTCTAAAAAGATGGATTATTGCAGTCTCATCAACCATCCATCCAGAAATCAAGTTCTGTAACTGCATTTTTAAACCAAACATCAACCACAGGCTGTTCTAATAAAGTTTACACCTTGGTGTCTCGGTAGTTTTAATGTGAAGATAGCACATACCATTGGTCTTAGGAGAGGTACCTATATATTCCATTGCTCAATGACATTTCAAATACTCTACCTTGAAAATATTCTATTCACTTTCCATGAATTTGGAGTGGATCAGAAGAAATAAATACAAATCAAATGACCAAGACTTCTACTGGGCGCTCTTTCAAGAATAAGGCAGCTATAGCCAGAGTTTCTCTAATTTATCACAATTAAAACTGTTCGCAAAAAATATCCAAGAGCAATTACCAGAAATCAACAAGCCATCGTTTAGCTGCAGAATTAAAAGTACTGTTACTTTTCTGAAACACCTATAGTTTATTCTAATTTACCTTTTTTAGGAGAGGACTCAGATTTTGGTAAGTTTTGGGCATCTAGTTCTTTAATGTCTTTTCTTGCTACAGAGTAACTGGAAAAGAATAAGGTTCTGTTACTATTTTTAAATCACGGTAGAGAAAGCATCTGACTTAGAAAAACAGCGATTTCTAAAATTCTCAAGATTCACCATTCACTTCCAACGTCCTTTCTAACAACTAAAACCACTCATTATTTTAGGTCCTAATACAAGATTCAAAGCCAATCTTTCTTTGAAATTCAAACACTAAAAGAACCTCTGTAATTAAACAATTAAGAGAAGTTTATAAAGCTGCTTTAGTTTACATGTTCAACCTGCACAAATTTGCAAAGGTAAAATATGCTATGTAGGCAAAAAAACATTTTCTAAATTGAAAATACTGACATAAACTGACTGTTCCTACCCAAAACAGCCATTTAGTCAAGCTGAAAGAAACAAGCCCTCTGTTTTCAAACTGCATTTCTCCTAGCACAGACAGCGGTGAAGCTAAACTCACCGATCTGCAATCAGAGCTGAGTTTTACTTTTCAATTACAAAAGCGCTCTCCCAGCAAAATACATGGAAGTTGCTCTGTTCTAAAGCTCTACCGAATATTCCGTTGAGTTACTACAATAGAAGTGCTAACCAACCTGCAACGAAAGCCTTACAGGTGAGTTAATTAAAGAAGACAAAAAAAATCTTATCATAATACTTCAGAAAAACCTCAGGAATTGGAGGCCACCATTTTCTGAAGTTAAAGCCATAAAACTACCGGGAAGAAAAAGTAAAACTGAGCAATTCTGCATGTTTTCCCAACAACATCCTAACTTAAGGAACCACAGTTACCTAGAAGGCTGATGATATACAACTACATTAAAAGGCCAAAATTAATTAAGTCTTCACTTACTGAAATGTGTTTCAGTAATCAAGTACTTGCACCCTACTCAAAATTATGGCTATTAAAAAAAAAGAAAATCACAAATTATTCACTCTGCAATAAAGAGAGAAAGAGGGGTGACAGCTGGCCTTCAGCAAGCAAGTTTTTCGTTACAATATGCTGAGACAGATGTGTTAGAATTGAGGATGAAGAGAAATAAATGGAAACAGATTTAAAACCCAGTTTTCATACTCTTTTGAACACATTATTCCTGAAGTAAGACACACATCTCTATCTCTCTCTCCACCTACCCTACCCTTTTTTGGTGGGGAGGGTGGGGGAAGAATGGACTAGGCAGACCTTTCCTTTCACAGGGATCTTGGCTCAGATTCTGTAACAATTTTAATTAACATCTCTTCACATTCATGTTTTTATTAAAAAGAATTAAATGCGGTTAAACTTTGCTATTTAAACCACACTGAAGGTACTGAGTCAATTGGTTATTCAAACTACTGCAACAGTCATCCATAAAGACGTAATTATTAAGATATTAATGGAAATAATCAGAACCAAAACTCATACTCAAAAGAACAGGAATCAAACGTTCACACCGGGTGTTTTTTGAAGTGGTTGATTTTTTTTAAGTGAAGAAACGCCAGAAGCTTTACTAATCCAATGAACTCTACCTGTACACACAGTGTAAAGGTGGGCTAGGAAGCACAGGAGGAGTTAGCTGGAAATGGACTACAAACGACAAACATGTTCAACCAGCAACGCACAAAACTGTACCCATTCCTCTTGGAAGAAACAGTGTCTTCAGAAGGAACATGTGATGAGTTTTGCATTTTTCTCCCAATACATCTAATGAAAGTAAGCTATTACTTACAATTTGGAATCTGCAAAGGATCGAACTAAACACTGGTCCTTTTTCACCGTAACGTCGTCATTACAGCTGGGAGACACAACCTGAAGTTCCAAATAAAACATTTTTGTAAGAAAAAAAGAAAGCTGATCTTGAAAGGAAAGAATGTGGACAGCAGGAAAACTGTTCTCCTGCTTCTTCTATTCTAATTTCCATTTCTGAGAAAAGGAACCTCCTCCAATTTACACTGCTAAGGCCAACAATGACAAATTTCAAGCAGCAGTTTATCTCAAACTATTAACTTGTTAGGTACAAGCCAGAGAAGTTTGCAATCTCATTTGTGAACTCAAAACTACTCTACTGGGGTGGCATCATGGGATCCTGTTTATTCACTCTGCTTTTTTCTTCTTGTTCATACATAACCCATCTAAAGCATCTATTTAAAAAGTCACAGACCCGCTTATTTTATACCAGCTCCTGCCCTTTGGCATTCAAACTGAGAGGTAAGTAGTATTTGGTTTTGTGAGGTGTGGATAGCACCAGCCAGTGTGGAATCCAGCATCATCTCTTAAGTCTAAAAAGGTGACAAAAATGCACTTGCCGTATTTGCATGACCACACACAGAACAAGTTTACATTTTGCTCTAGCCCATATACGGACAGAAAATGTCACATACAGATCTACCGGGACTCAGTGGAACCTGTGCCACCCCATTCAGGGGAGTCAGGAGTTCCACCCCCAAAGTCAAGGTAAGACATTCCTGTGTCTCAGGTACCAGAGAACAGAGCAGGTACACGGCCCGCAGTAACCTAATCCCCTAGCTGGAACCCTGCTAAATTAAACCTGTTCCTGTTAAAGGTATACACAACAATCAGAACACATACAACAATACTGCAGTTCACATTTTAAACTGAGGTATGCACAGCTGGGTAAGTCTGTGTCAGCTCTTCGCCCTACATTCCACCATCACGTTTTTCCCAGGAAGGGAAGTCAGCTGGCCTGAGCCGTTAGTTACCTTTGGATCCTGGGAATCCTTCACACAGGGAAATAGTGTCTTAACTTAGAGGACTGTAACAGCTCAGCGTGTTTCAGCTAGCCCTGAAGACTCAAAATAAAGGACTGCAGAATATACAGTGAAGTAAATAAAATCTGAAAAAAATTAGTGAGCCAAACCTGCCTGTTTAATGCTCCAAATACTTTTCAAAAAAAAAAAGACCACAAACATGTCTCTGATGGATGACAGAAGACACGTAGCGAGCTTGTGTGACAAGCATAAAGTTTACTAAAGAAAGCAGCTTTTAATATGCATCCACAAACTTCTGTGTGTATAAAGAATCTGCAGTGTCCATCTTTACAGAACAAGTCTACTTGTACTCAAATTTTTTAATCCATATTCACTAGCAGCAATGGCAATGAACTGTTTGAAAAACTGCTATTTGAAGAAGGTAACAAGTCGGACAACACTCTTGTCTAAAAGGACAGTAGGAGCATGAATGACACTGGAGATGTCAACTTACCAAAGCTGGGTACCAGTCTGCCTTCTCGGAATTACAAGTCACGCTCACAACTTTGCCAAGTAATTCATCATTGAGACGCCTTTTATCTTCATCCTCTTCTTCACTACTCTCTTCTTCCTTTTCATCTTCAGTACTAAATCATTAAAACAGACAGTATCTTTAACTGTTTTGTCAGAAGTTAATATTTGAAAGCACATGCAGCTTACAACCAGATCTTTCTTCCCGTTCTGTAAAGCTTCAAAAACAAAATCAGAACTTTAAGAGCTGAGATTGCTTGAAATACACTCAAGTATTAAGTGCACTTACTTAGTAAGAGGAATTTTGTAGAAATTCTTTCCAAGTAGCAGTATTTTACAACAGCATCATGGTGGAATTGGAGGCATGAATCAGGATTTGATTGTGCACAGACATGAAACAAAGAGAAATGGTCTCTAACCCAGAAATTTAAAAGCACTTTTTTCTTACTTTGTGCAGTATAAAGGTTAAAACCCCCACATTTCCTGACACACAAGTTCCTATTATACGAAAGAAGCATAAACATTCTTAAGGCTACTAAAAGCAAAGAAAAAAGCCATCACAATACTGCTCACATACGAACATGTCTGCATGACCTGAACTAAGTCCACAAGCTGTGCACGCAGCTCACAGGGTAGAGCATTCAGACCATCACGGCTGCCGTGGTATTACTTTGGACACAAAGTGCAAGAAAGCAACAGAGCACTATTAAAACTCACACAGGAAGAGAAGATCTTCTTCCTCTGTTAGATTTCTTCCCAATAACTGGAGTTCCAAAGTGCTCTGGATTGGTTAGTGGCAGTTGATCAAGTGTCTACAAAGAAAAAGAGGAAACAAAATTAATTTGCAATTATTACTTCTTATTAGAAGAAAAATTAACTACTCTGTTTTCACCGCGCGTCCGTCGTTGTCTTACCTCACTCTCTGCAAAGTGCCTTTCTCCCTTCAAGCATAATGAAGTTCGTCTCAAGGTCCTTTCATCACCATCGTCAAAAACTAATATGGAGCCAAGAAAACACAGTGGCACAAGATGATCAGATCTCCTTCCCAAGCTAAGTCTACTATTTACCTCACAATCTAGAATATTCTCCAAAAGGAGACTCGCAAGAGCTCCATTTAAAAAGTTCGTTAGTTCACAAGAGAAATTACGGGTCATATTCAAGGTGCAGTCTAAGCACAGGTAACACTTGCACACAGAGATTCAAGCCAGGATAAAGCAAGGCTTTCGGATGCAATACTCTCAGTCTAATTTAGACATCCTTAACAATACCCTGCACATTTCAAACCACAGATAGCCCCTGGCTGCATACCAGGTACTCCTATCTGACAGTCTTAAGAGTCTGGTTTGCTTTGGGGTTTGGTTTTTTCCCCCTATCCATTTATCCCTTACTTACGCTACCTTTTAACCTCCCCTCTTGCTACAGACAACCCCACAGGAAGACGAAGGGCAAGAAAAACAAGTATGTGATAGTTTTTGCTACTGTAGGTACTGTGCTACCATCACACTGGGAGTACTGGCAGCTTATAACTGTAACTCTGATCGATTTATGAAGAATATTTAATAGCCAGTTTGTTCTCGTGTACACACAAAAGTGAAGTTCCACCAATTTCCACCAACACACAGGGAAGGGGACTGGAATGCTGTGAGGCTATTGCAAGCTTTGCCTGGGAAAGATCTACTCTTTAATCAGTTTAAATAACACCTATTCATGAAAATTTCCTTGAAGAAAAGGAAAGTTACTAGTTCCCCTCGCACTGGTTCAGCTCCCACTGGCTAAGCCACGTGAACAGGCCCTTTGCAAAGAGCAGAGACCAGGTGGCGGCAGGCTGGCATTCTAGAAAGGCAACAGTTTATTTGTACGGGGTCAAAGTGCAGAACACTGCTCTGTATTTAAAGTACTAGAAATGTGTTTTGTCCAGCAGTGAACACTGGAGGGGGAAAAAAAAAAAAAAGATTAAGTGTTGTGTGTATCAGTATGATAATTTCTGGCATATTTCTATTAAAAAATATATAAATCTCTTGAGCTAGCATGAATATCAAATATATACATATTGTTAGCAAAACATGCTTGCAGCAAGAAAAGCACTTATGGTATTCGCCCAGTAACTAAACAGAATGGTCACATTCTCATAATCGAAGATTAAAACCACAGACTGCAAAAATGACACTCGGTACTAACTGGGAAAACAAAGCACGAGCTCCTCCCCTCTGCATCGCTAACACAGAACTGTACCCGTTCATCAGCTACGTGCAAATATTTTTCAAATGTGCACCCTACAGCGTGTTCCATTTCTCACTGCTCTGAAGAAACTTAAAATCAGATTACGACCGTTACTTATTGCTGAACGCATTCAGAATTGGAAGCCAAAGCACTAATTTTCTACAGATAATCATTCTAGGGACAAACGGCTGGTGATTGGCAACAGGTAACTTTATGTAAAAAAGCAAATAGAATCCAGTAATTGACAGTAAACAAAAACCAAAAATCAGTCCAATTTATCTCCAGTTTTGGAAGCTCTATCTATTTAATTACAAATAGTAGAGGAAGAAGTCAAGCAAGCCTTCATAAACTAGATGACATATACCATATTTTCATCCCTAAAAAACAGTATCATCTAACTACTAAGCATTAAATAAAAAACCTAGTAAAATGTACTAAACTACTTAAACTAGGATAGATAAGGAAATTATGACAATTAAGAACCGTGTAAGATATTCTGCTTTCCACAACTACACCAAATATGCAAGTTATCTTGGAACCTTGTCACATAATCAGATATTCCCAACCAATAGGAGGCAATTATAGATTGCAGATTGTGACTGCAATTGCAGAAATGTCAGCTTCATAAGGTTGTATTTCATTTTCATGGACAAAACAACACGGTAGAAAAAAATAATTAACGCAGAATAATCAAGTTTTCCTAATCACCCCTCAGACCCAGAGACACTGAAGGCGTGAGTACACTCTGAGAGCCTGGCAGTCATGCTTTCAGTCCTATTCCCAGTTCCATACCTGAATGAAGTCCCACCACACCTCAAAAGCAGACCTTTTCCTGCCTTTTACAGAATCACAGAATCATCCGGTTGGAAGAGACCTTTAAGATCACCGAGTCCAACCATTCCCTCAGCACCACATCCACACGTGACCATTAAATCAAAGAGTAGAAAAACATCTCTGTCCAGCAGCCCGGTGAGTGTCTTGCCTGGGCAAAAGGAAACGCACAGCAGAGTAAGAGTGTGTGGCACCTTCAGAATGACCGACATGTTCCGGTTTACCTTGGTAATCTTGCAAGACTGAAGTTTCTTGCCTCCTCACTCAGGATAAAAGAATGAACAGAGTCAACATATCCAACACCCCGAGTGCCTCATACAAACATATGTACATGTATACCCACACGGATGACTAAACTAGAAAACGTTTATCACATCTGTGTGTGGTTATCCCTACAGACATTGTCTGCTCACCGCGGAAACTGCTTTTGGGCAATGACAGCAGCATTCTCAATGAAAACTAAGAGGCGTTATATAGAAGGAAATCCCATAGCATTCTCACTACTTAAAGATTTTGCCTTTTTAAATTATTAGTAGAAAAGTGACAGTCACATTTAATTTTCTCTCTCACAGGGACCAGTAGAAGAACCATGAGGGGCCGAAACACATGGCACTAAAACCTTTGGAATTTCAAAGTTATTTAATTGCTTCAAGGATAAACTGACACTTTCTTTTACCATAGAAGAGTTTGTAGATATAGAAGAAATTGTCTGCTCATTCTACAGCAATTTTTCGTTGCGGACATATGCCACAGCACCTGCAAGTGACAGCACAGCCACACAACTTGGAGCAAAACAACATCTTTGCAGAATAACAAAGCCTGTAACAGAACACTCTCAAAGAAAGATTTCCTTATCTAAATGAGCGATCGTTTTATGAAGTGCCAATGGAGGAACGACAGCACCATTATTCATGCAAAAACTCAATTACTTGAATTACTGAAGTGGGGCCAAGTAAGAAGTCTCTCCAATTAATCACAATGCATGAAATATTTTGTAACTGTACCTACTTTAAACTTGCTCCTCTTCTAGGGAAAATACTTGTTTGTGCCTTACTGAAAGGGTGATCAGAAGCACACGCTGACAGCCTCAGCTCCTTTAAAAAAATGTACCTTCTTAAACTATGTAGCCTTGTCATTTCCATCTCACTTTTAAGGAAAATCGACTTCCCCAAAGGATCATTCTTATTACTGCCACCCTATGCATGACTCCAGAGGCTATAAGAGAATGTCTTTTCAAAGTACAATATCATATATGAAGGATTTCTTAAATATAAGCATTAGGGCAGACTTTTTTTGGCTAGGTGATAATTCGATACTATGACAGTAGTCAGGACAGAAGAGCTTAATACACTCTAAGCTGCAAATTCATTCTGCTTTTTAACCTCATCTGAAGTAAGACTAGTTAAAATGCCTAGTACTAAGAAACAGACAAATTTAAAAGTGTTCAATTAACGCTGAATAATTTGTATTAATTACTCGATAATTCCTTAAATAGGTTGTTATTGTTACAAGTGCAAAAATCCTACAGCAAAAATCCTACAGGTTGTATTGTCTAAGAAAGACTTTACTGAGCAGCATCAGTTGTGTGTAAGTGGGAAGGAAACAGGAACAGAAGACAAGGAGGTATCTCCCCTACACACATAATGAAGTCATCAAAAGATGTGTTTACATATTTACCTCAGAAGAGGAACTGACAATCCTTCCAAAGAAACCAATATGAAAAGGAGAAGCCCTCCAAGTACTACAACTGCCTAATCTTGTAGTGGGCATGTGCCTGTTGGGGAAGCTGGGTGTACTAGCCGGTCAACACTGCTGGACAGAGAAACACGGACTTGGCAGGAACCTGTGTGCTACTATTTAAAAGTCAAGGTAGCAAAGTGGGAATGACAGGAAGAAAAGCAGTGTTTCTGCAGGCCAGAGGCCTGTCTTCCAAAAGTCTTGCTTAATGACAAACACTGACAGAAGGGGAAAAAAGACAAACACGCAGCACAACTTGGAGGAACAGTCTCTGTTATAACGCTTGTTCTAGTCCCAAGAACAGAGCTCAATACGCTCCATACAGAGTGTATTTGAACAGTGAAAATATACCGAAGTTTTCAGAAATGTGCTGCATCCCAACCTTGTCGGCAATACCAGGAAAGAAACAGAATTGATTTTTTCTTTGTTCGTGGAAGCCAAAGCAAGCCAAAGCTAAGATAGAAAAATGAAACTTCCCAGCAGGAATCACTTAAATACTTCCCAAAAGTTAGAATAAAATTCTTTCGGTTAAACATTGAGTACCTCAAAAACACATTAGACAATGCGGCTTTCAACTCACTATTGATAAGCAGGTATCGTCTGTTCCCTGCCTGAAGGCCTGTATATGCCGTGAACAGAAATAATACTAATGCTGCCCCCACAAAAACACCATGTCAACATTGGTTCTCACTTATTTATGTAAGAAATACTAACAAGTCAACTAGTGAAAGCCATTTATAGGAACCGTGAAGAAACTTGCCACAAAATACCACAGATCAGTTTAACTCCTCTTGTTCAGCAATGTCCGAAAGAAAGAAAGAAAGAAAGAAAGAAAGAAAGAAAGAGAACATAGCAGGACAGCAGCAATAACATCCTTATAACAGTTATGATATTACTTACACACAGAGCAGTCAGTGTTACCAGAACAAGGCAGGCCTGTAATGGACAAGCGAACAGGGAAAACAACCCTCCAGGCTGCATCTGCTTCCTAACTTCAAATCCAACTAGTTACGGAACTGTTGCTGCCCAAAGGAGGAGAGATCCTACACTGCACAGCAGGTAAACATTTTTTTTCCTCATTTCCCATCCCATTCAGAAACTTGTACATCTCCCGAGACAGTGAAAGTATGCTCTAAGAAGTAAAAACTGCTCCAGTGTCCTCTGCACACTCAGTTATTTTCACTAGCTGCCTGACAAAGCTGTAATTTTGAACTACCAGAGATGCGCTCTCTAACTGTCCAGATGACCGAGTGCAAATTCTGCAGGTTTTTGTTTTTCAGCTGAGGAAACGATACAGAAAGTACCAAGAGCCATGCAACACTTGTTGAACAACCTCGTAGACAAGGGCTGTACTAACTGCTGATTCATCACTGTAAGAGGGCTTAAGAGCAAAGATACCGCGCTGTATTGTGCTACTGGAGAGGCTACAGAACTCAATGAAAAAACCCCAATCACTTTAAATGAGCTTCAGTTCCTCTAGAGAAGTGTATAGGAAATACCACTGAAAACACAGAAGTGCACCACTGCACAGGTTCTGTGTGTCACAGCTGCACTAAAACACCACCACCACCCATGGAAGGACTCCAGGCACATACAGCGTTTCCTCAAAACCCACCCAAGAGACATTCTGAAGACTAATATGGTGGGTCAGGGTGGTATAGAGCAGCAGCAAAGTGGGGGCGACTGGTCAGCTCCTCTGCCACACTTGTGGTTTTGGGTTCCTGGATGACGCATGCACCATGCCAAAGGTGAAGTGATGCTTCTGGGATGTAGAACGCAACAGGAAGCTGGGAAGAACTGGTCAAACCAGCCACACAAACATGACTAGTGACTTGCACATACTACAAAACACGTGCTGTTCATATTATAAAAAGACAAACCAACAGGCCTCTGGCATGGATGGAACCAACTGACTGTGGGGGCACCTACAGCTTTTATCACCATTCATGCAGTAATAAGACAAGTTAGAAGCTTAAAGTTGTTGCATAGCCAGAACCAAATTTTCCTGATAGCATAGAGCTCTCCACAGAGCATCAGAAGAGGAGAACTTCTTTTAGAAATAGGAAAATGTCACTATTAATAACTCCTGTTAGTAACCCTGCTCCTGAACGTCCTAGGACATCACTGTTCGTACATTTTCTGATAAATATTCTCAGAATTATGAACAGGAATCTTCAAAATCCACGCAACACAAAAGAGGACTAGAACCGAATACTTAATACCTTCCATTTCTGTCACCTGCCCTCCTAAACACCATACCCCAGAGTGACCTGGCTGCTGCCTGAGACTACACTTAATTTCCAAAACAACTCAAGGGGACTACCCAAAATCTCACTTCCACAATGACGAGCTCTCAGGTATCTACCTCCTCCCAGCACACGCTCACTCAGCATTCCCTGCGAACTGCCACAGTCACTACGTGAGGCCAGAGAGCAGCACAAGCAGAGGGATGGGGCTCAGAGGAGTCTCGGAAGTAGTGCCTGGCTTAGAGCACAGCCAAAGCTGGGCCATGCTGATGTTCAACGCTGTACTACAGGAAAAATTCTGTTGGCTTTGCAGACTCATGCAGTGTTGAAAAGAATGAGAAAAATAAATTCTTTTCTATTTATGTTAAATTATTCTGCCATTTCGTAACTTTTAAAAGGAGAAAAGACTTGTCTTCTCTTACACAGAAGTACCTGATGAAGCCTGAAAGTTTTAGTTCTCAAAAAATAAAGATTCACACTCCCTTTCACTCTCAACAGTATATAAAGCCCTATAGCTGAAAGCAAAGTCTGCTAGAAACTGCAAATGCCTCTCACTGCTTTGGGTTTTTTCTCCCCACTTCCTATGCATTTCAGAGGCAAAATTACTGAGAGTTAATTACTGAGATTCTGGTAATGCTTGTAAGATTACCGAGAGAATGTGAAAGAAGGAAACACAACTATGCACTTGGTAAGGTGTGGTCTGGGTTGCGGTGATCTTTCTTTTTTTAGTGATTTCAGACCTTATCTCAGTATTTACCTAAAGCACTTGACAAGTTCACAGAGAATCAGGCAGATGGTATGCTATGGAAGTCATCATTCAAACCTGGCTCAGCTGCAAGCAGATCTGACAGACCAATCTACTGCTATGCAATTATCACCTACCAATATAGTCAGCACTTCAAAAGCATCAATGCGGCACTTGACCATGTGTTAATTAGGAAGTTCATTTTAAATAATTACATTTTAAACATTAAAACATCCAGCTGAACCATTTGTTATCCAAAGAACTTAAACAGCTATTACTGTCAACCCACTTTAGTCTCAGTTGAGCAGAGGGATGACTTGTGCAACGGCCCTTCCCAGTCACTGTTAAACTTCCACGCCAAACAGCGTTTGTTTCTTCACCTACCGATACTGAAAAGCTGAATTTCAAAGGATTTCAAAAGTATTTCCAAATCACAGCTGAAAATTTCAATGACTAAATGACTCCAGCAACGTTGTAATTACGAAAAAATAGGTGAAAAAGTGATTCCATGTCAGCTACAATAAAGGTAAATCCTCATTTATCTTGGGTATGTGAACAGCACCATTAGGCAGAGAACCTGGCTGATAAAGTGAACATCATTCCTCCTCGCTAGAGCAGTTTGTTTTGGTGGATTTTAAAAAATATTTGTACTAAATACCGAAAATGCTTGTCTGTGTGTGTTCCTGGTTTCCCTATCTATCTCGGTCTATTTTAGATCACCAAGAAAGAGATGCTACATTACACAGAAAATAAACAGTAAAGGAAAAGCAGGTACTAGTGAAACAGCAGCATTCCCTTGTGATGTCCACCTCGAGCCTGTTCAGGAAGACATTCTAGAAACCTGAAGGCTCTTTAATCCACTCCCCTCTCAACTCTTCAGCTTTGACTGAATCAGTCACTAACAAAGCCAAGTGGTACAGCCCCCCATCTACTAAAAAGGGAGCAACTCAACTCTGCTTCACAGCAACAGAAACTAATAACACTTAATAACTCCCCAGAACTTTCTACCAAGATACACTGCAAGCAGCAGGCAAAAGGCTCATTTTTCCCACATCAGTGTTTCTATAGTCACAATAGAACTTCTTCAATTAGTAAAATAAAAGTAAAATAACCATTTTTTGGTGACACAAACTTCATGATCTGCTTAGTTTGGTCAACGTTACCTGTGCTGTCAAGACCAGTAAGCACGGCACCACATACAACTCAAAGGCTTGTGAGATCTAAATGCCAATCCAACTGTAACAATTGTATTTTCATAGTCACAGGTGTGTATCTACACCCTGCATGCCGCACCACGGTACTGCGGCTTAACTTGGAAGATTACTTACAGCCCACACACACGCCCAGAGCTCCCAGTTTTTCCAAAATCCTACCAGTCTTACTACATTGGCATATGGAAAACATACCCTATTCCGCCTGATAAAAAAAAAAATTCTGGGGGAAAGAAAATGACAATAACAAATTAATCCACTGGTTCAAGTTTCCGAGGAATTGCGCCTTAATAAATGTGTAAAGTAAAAACCATGGCATACCTGGTTTATCCCTTATTTTATTGGGAAGAGTTCAACCACTTGTTCAATCTAAACAACAACCCACCAATACGGGGCAGAGCATGTATGCATCGTTAGAATTACCTGCTCATCAAGTAAAGATTTGTGGCAGAATCATACTCCTCAAAAGAAAACAAAGAAGAAAAGAAAAAAACCAGACAAAACTCACCCCCAAAACAAGGGATTTAAAGTTCATCAGTCAAATGTACGAAGACAAGTATGTTTGTTCTATCAATTAATAGCTTAAAGCCTTTTTAATCAGCAAA
>NW_010427124.1:0-6140 GCF_000710305.1 Buceros rhinoceros silvestris | reverse complement strand
AGAAGGAATGTGAGCAGTTGGTTTACTCGTCAAAATTCAGACAAAATGCTACTTTAAAATAAGTAAGAGTTGTTAAATGGAAATGCTACTTCATACACCGTGAAATGATTAGCGCAAGACTGTGTTTCTTATCTCTTCTGTATCAGAACAGTGAACATCTACGCCAACATTAAGCAAAGTTGAAGGTCCAGTGTTCCTCATTGAATAGGTCACATCACAGCTCTAAATCGAGTAGATTTACGTCTTCTGCACTCCAAAATAATCCAGCCTTTCCTTCCTGTCCTGACATACACTACAATTTTACAGCTAAATCTAAAATTTAACAGCAATGTTATAATCTTGAAGAAAAATGCAAAGAGCAGTGAGCTTTGCCGACTGGTAAGTCAGCTGGCTTATATTTAAAGCACATAGCAACAATAATCATGAAGTGGTAAATCCTTCCAAATCATCTGCAGTGAGGGCCTGATCCTGATCCCACCAAAGACAACATAACCTCACCTACAGCAATGGAAATGCTGGAGTACTGAAAATACCTTCTTTATATATTAAAAAAGGGGTCAATAAACCAAAACAGTTGATATTTCATGTGATAGAGAACTCGTGAGAGTATGGGAAGACCAGAAAGCAAAGCTGAATGCACCGGGTATACAAGGCAGCTGGTAAGAAACAGCTTAAGTTTACAAGTACTAATCTCAACAGCAATGCCAAGGAGCAGCATATAGAGGACAATTAAGAGGAGCACGCTCCCTCAACACTACTATCAGTGAAATGTAACACTCCACTGCTGTAAGAGAGCTCTGCAAAAACGGACGGGTGCTTCAAAGCTCCCCGGTTCAAATACTGCAGGTTTTTATCTGCTTATCTAGTATTACTTGAACGTTGCTGGGTTTTGTCGATCTACTGTTAAAGCCGTTTCAGAAAAACCTAGAGATCTGAATGAGCAATTGCAATTATTCAAAATGAAGAAATTTATCTTGCACTGAATTCTTGTTCGACACGGAAATCCCACTGACCCTGAAGGTTTCTACCTCAGTAACTGAAAAGTGCACAAGCCTCCAACACGAGAAGCGAAGCAGTTTTCCATTTCGCTTCAGATATAATCTAAAGGAAACAAGACCTTTCCTTAAGAAGTCTCCTCCAAAATCTCAGGTCTTACAACACAAGATATAATTACTTGTATTATGACCTATAATTAGAAAGACATTGTTCAAAGATTCCAGACGGTAAACGAAGGCACGTGGCTACTCACCTACAGTGTACCAGCTAGCATCCGTCAGCTTGCTGATAACAGCTTCTTGAAAGGATCCGTCAGGCATTTTGGTTTCAACCATGGCACCAACCTGCAACAGGGAGTATCTCAAGGTCACGTGCAATCCCAAACTCACATAACGGAGAGTAACACATGTAGGCATTTCTTCTTCCAGCAAGCTCGATTAATTTTTTTTTAAGATTCCTTCTAGCTAAGTGTTACTTTGTAAAATTTAGTTACTTAGCTGCTAAGAACAAAGTTCCTTAAGTGTGAAGGCTGAACTGCAAGTCGACAGCAAGGCAGTAAGAAACTCAGCATATTTTATTTCAGCATGACTTACAAAAAATAGGCAGCGGCTAATTGGAAATAAATATTCAAATAATCAAAGTAATTATTACTTTACTAGTGATGCCCTTGCGCTTGCTACTATTACTTGCTACTACTTGCTACACTTTAAAGACTGTTGTACTATCAGAATTTCAGTAGCAACCTACAACATGCATTGGCGTTCTTGCAGCAGCTGCAGAGAAAAGGCAAATACATATTTTTGTATATTTTTAAACACAACAATCTTATTTACTATTGTCTAATGGGCTTGAACTTAGCTTTGTAATGAGTTATCAATTACTTGTGAGAAGTTTCATTACTTATAAGATAAAAAAATCATTGCGTGTGCAAAACTGCGTGTGAATTATGGAGAGACACAAACAGCTTCTAAAAGTGACAAGATTTAAAACTAATTACTCAGAATCAATCTGATCCCAATGAGCCTCCTTCTGTTGATTTAATTCTGTCGAACAGGTGCCCTCCTAAACAGCATCAAAATCTAAAGTTTTACAAATCAGTTCAGTGATTACCGAAAAACAGGCATGCAATATACATACTCTTAGAGGTCCTTTCACTTGGTCATCTTGCACTAACTGAGTTGAGTTATCCCCCTTCAGGACCACCTGAAAGATATTAATGGACTTTTTTATATGTATCTTAATATATATCTTACACGTTCCTTCATAGAGCACAACTACTGAAGGACAGCACACAAAAAGCTTGTAAAACTCTATTTATAACAATTTATCACAATTTGGAAAAGCAAGGCCTTTATCAATTGGACTCAAACATTATTGAACACGAACTACTTGGCAGGGACAGGTATATGGACAGGAAGCCCCAAGTTTCATGCTTCATATTTAACCTGAAACATCATAATTAAAGAATAAGGCAAATCAAACACCAGCCCTTCCAAGGCAAAGAGAAGAGGTTTTGATGCAAGTTTGGGTACTGAGGCAATCCAGGGCATACCTGGAACCGGGCTTCCAGATCGGAAGGTTAAGCAGGTTTTTACCTCTCACTCTACCTCATCTGCAGACAACACACTGAGGACTGAACTACAACCAAATAAAGAGCTCCTTACTAAAACAAAACAGAAAAACCACCAAACTGACCATTTCTGCTATCTTGAGTAAGAGAAAGTTTTTATGGTAAAGATGTGAATCTCTACAAGCGTAATGAAAACAAGGATTAGTCACAGCGTAAGGAACCTGCGCTTCTCCCTCCAAACTCCTGCCTTTGAGAAGGTAACACTGATGAGACAGGGTGAAGTCTGCGCAATTCAAATCCCCGAGTTTGCAGAGACTCAGTTTAGAAACGGAGAAGATGAATATTTGTATGTCGACACTGTTAACTGTTTCACTGCTGTTTGTTATGGCAGCTATGGTGTTTTAATTAAAAAAAAAAAAAAGCAAAATTGCTATTTCTTTTCAGGAATCAAGAGTTCGAGGAGCTTCATTTGTCCAGGTTTCTGGCTCCCCCAGCTACAGTCTGTATTTATAAAAGCGACACCAGCGATGCACCAGAAGAGTGCTGAGTATTAATAATGCACTTTATGCAATTTTTATTTGAAGGTTTCCATCGGCATGGAGACGAGTACAGGCTGTCCTGCTCCTCAGGAGAAGACGACTGGACTTGTTGGACTCTTTACGCTCCTGGCAAGCGTGTCAGGGTGTGCCTACACGCTCTTAATTACAATATCAGGCTTAGCTTGTTAAAACTTCAATTGTTGTAACCGAGATACAGCGACAGGAATTTCCACCAACTCACAGCAGCCTCACACACTTCCAAATCTTATCACAAAGTAATAAAGCACATGAATCTAATGAGAAAAAGAAACTCACACCTATGAGCAGTCCAAATTCTCTACCAGACCACGGATAACTGACACAAAATCAAGGTTGTCAGACCAGGAAGGGCAGCATGCTGCTTCTTACAGAGCTTCTCATTTACAGAGATTTCAAAGAACATCACAAATTTCTCCAAGTACTCATTAAGAACGGGGGGAAATACTGCAATTCCTGAATTAATTTTTCTATTCATGAAAAGCCCTCTGGTGAAGTGATATGATCTCTTTCTACAACTGAAGGGGCTGACAGCTTGTTCTACATGATCTCAGCATAAAAGCCCCTGAGAACTTGGATGTGTGGTTATAAAGAGAAGCATTCCTCTCTATCTGTCAGGGGGGTTTGGGTCACTAAGGCCTTATTTATATATCCTGGACAACAGACAAGAAAGTAGGAAGTGGGAAGACTGACAAAACAAAGCAGAAGAACAGTTTCTGTATTTACTCTGAGTTCTTAGTGTGTTTAACTCCGTTTTATTCTTGTTCCCCTACAGCAGCATTTACAACAGTGCTGCACCACCAAAACGACGACTTTCTTTTTTGTTTCTTTGGCATAAGACCTGTAAATGTCGATGAACATCATGTGTCATTACACATTATGCGTGTGCAGAATCTCAGCTGCAGCCAGAACATGCTGTTTCAGAAGCAGCAGCAAGATGCTCAAAACTTAACAAACGTTAGCCTGGACATCTCTAAAACCTGGTTTAAGAAACTAATTCCTGCCACGGTTTTTTGCTGTTATGTTATTTTGGCAATGCCTCTTAAGTTCCAAGCTCTAAAACTGAGAATGTCAGTTGGAACGAAATGGAACTTGTGCTTCTGAAGAGGTTGCTCTTATTCCTTATTACTCATGTAAAGCCATAATCCTCTATTTGTGACATCCAAACTGACTGCTGCAAAACTGATGTGTTTGTGAGCAGAAGACAACCGTGATCAGGAAAGAAGCAGCAAGAACAGACAATGTGAAAGCTCGTTCTTGCTCCAGCATCCTCCTAAAAAACAAAAACCCACCGCTCCAAAAAGAACATACAACAAGCAAACCCCACCCCAAACCTCACACCAAAATATTAAAAGCAACATTCAAGTGTTCTATAAAACCCATGCAGTGAGGTGAGGAACATTTCCTAACCCTAGGACCAGGATCTTCTCTGACAGCCCTTCCAACACAACCTACAGCAAGCACAGGACACTACCTTGACTTTCACAAGCCTCTTCACCGTCTTAATCTTTGCCTCACAGAAGGCACCGCGGTACTTGGCACTGTCGTCAGTTCCCACAGTCATGTAGGCAGGCTCGTCCGCTGCCTACTCAGAAACAAAAAATAAGAACAAAGTTCAATTTATTTTTACAGCCACATCACTATACATTTAATTTTACATCTAAAATTTCAGACTTACTGACTTTTAAGCAATAAACACAGTCCATACTCAAAACTGCAATCACTGTTCTTTAAAGCGAAAAAACCCACCAAAACAAACAAACAACTTGCAGGAAGTTTTGTTTTACCAGGGATGTTGACCCACCCCCTCCCAATTTTGTCAGTCTAATCCGCAGAAATATCTTCAAGGGTATTGAACTGATATTTGGACCATCTCCTCATCAAAAGTGTAATAACATCTACTACCCTTCATTCAAGACTATTCATTCAAGTCATTCCTGTACAGCACACGAAGGGAAGTATCTCAACTGCACAAAGGCGGCAGTATAAAAGGCAGTTGTACCTGTTTCAGCTATAAGCAACCCAGTGACACAGATTATTTAAACCACTGGAGACTGCCATCATCCCAGCACTTACAGTTAAGTCTATAACATTCTATAAATACTTTTTTTTTTGCTGCTGACTAAAAGGAGACCTCCAGAGAAATGCGTGGTAATCTTTCAAACAGCTGTTAACTAGTGTTTTTCTTTCCTGAAATGCCTTATCAAAGCTTAATGGCTTATGAATTTTAAGAGAGAAATACTTCTCATCATGTTTTCCTTATTCGGGACTTTATTATTCAAAGTTTCACTTCATTGTGCTGGTAGCAACTGATAGATGAGGACAAAATCATGCTGAAAACATCTACCAAGATAGGAAATCAGCATGGAATATAAAATATCTTGTTTTCTGCTGGCTTTAAAACAAATAAATAATTTCTTATTATTTCTTCAACTCTTAAGGCGAAGAAACAAATGGGTTTTCTGTCTTTTGTGAATTATACTGCAATTGTTAAGCCTTTGTATCGAACAAACCGGCAAGAGCTAAGGCGGGACAAAAGCTGCGGTCTTGCAAACTTGCGCTAGCTGATACAGGAAGCATTTAGAGACAGTAGCCCAAAGGACAACAACTCCAAGACGCTGTGGATTATCAGACTACTACTGCAAGACGGTAAGAGCTCAGCTCACCCACACCTCAGCTGGAGAGCAGAAACAGGATTTACAGCATGCACCGAAACCCCAGCGAGCCTGTTCCTACTGTTGCTCAGCCGAGATGGGCGATTAAAAACGAAGCTAGCGAGGGAGGAAAGCGCCGTTCGCCGCTCCGGAGCCAGCCTACCTTCATCTTCAAAGGTTATTTGAGGGATTCCAGCTCAAAGACTTCTCCTCCCCGCGAGCACACGGGAAAACACTGCAAAACAAGAAGGGGGAGGCGGCTGAAGGTTCACCCGTGCCAGCGCGGGTCTCCCCGTGAGGGGGCGGCCGGGCTGCGAGGGGAACCCAGAGCGGGCGGGCGGGCAG
>NW_010427123.1:15245-18437 GCF_000710305.1 Buceros rhinoceros silvestris | reverse complement strand
GTGCCGCGCACCCGCTTGTCCTCAGGGCGGGTTCGAGCCGCCTGCTGAGACGCTCCCGGCCCGGGCAGGTGTGTGTGAGTGTGCCCTGGCATGCGGCACGGCCGGGCTGTCCCCACTGACCCACCCAGCCGCTCCACGCAGCAGGTCCTTGGGTCCCTCGGCACGGAGAGGGGACCTGGAGGGCTCCCGGCTGCCCCTGCTCAGCTGCTGTCACATCTTGGGGCTGGCTGAGGTAAAAGGGACGACAGGAGGGCACCCCGTAACCCAGCAGCACCCCCTTTACCTGTGCATCCGCCGGCTCATCGGCAAACTTTGGTAACTGGCACTGAAAATCTTAGTCGTCGCAGCCAAACTAGCTTGTACTACACTCCCATGCTGAAGAGTAGCCACCACCTAAAATTAAACGGTGGTGGTGACTGTGGTGGTCAGCTGTTGCTTGATTATCCTCGCAAGTACCAGATCTGCTTCCCAGCGTGGATGGGTGATGGTTTAGGTGGTACTCTATACATTGCTGGGAATCAACGTTGTCTGACAGTTCTTGATAGTTACTGGTGACTCAGAAGGTGTCAAAATGAGAGGTTGACCAAATAAGAAACAGTATCACAAACTTGGTGCTTGGAGGTTTTCAGTGTAATGTTTGAAGTTTTGTAACTTACTGATCACTTTTGAGTGATGTACCCCTGCTCCTCCCCTTGTTGGGATATAGAGTAGCTTAATAATAGTGGAGGGTGAAGGCACAGATTCTGAGGTTTAACCCTGTCGTAGCTGTGGACCTGTTCTTGTAACTTTTACCTGAACGCCAGGTTGTCTCTCACACCTATGAACGTGCACGCGACCAGACACCTATTCAGTAATAAAATGATGGCAACTGGGGAGTAGCAAGTGTTAGATTTTTAAGTCACGCTGCTTTCTGGTTGACAAAGGATAAGTGAACGTGAGATAAAAACCAATGTCATGTCTATTTTAGGCTCATGCCTTTATATTCCTTCTCAAAAGAGAATGATCCTACTGACACATTTTTGGGTTTCACCCTCCTGTTGCAATCACCAGTCAAGTTCCTGTATTTATTCAAAGCTGGTATTTAATGCGCTAGATGTGGATTTTAACTTTTTTTTTTTTATGGCAAGACAAAGTTAGAATTCGGAGAACTGAATGCCTAAAAATAAATCTTTCCTTCCTATAAAAAGTCACGCATAAAACAGCAGCTCCTGACTTGACCTCTCAGTGAGATGTAACTGTAAGTGGAATGAGGTGCTAGAGTCTTGCAGTGTAGTAGGAAATACAACATTACAGGCGTGTGCACGGTGCGATCGCAGGCGAGTGAATAATTCCTGTGGGTAATACGCAGCGTATCTGGCTCCCCAGTGGTGCGTGGTCACTCCCACAGGCAGTTCTTGGGGTGTTACTGGTTGTGCGGGCTCATCTGTGGTCGATTATGGTCAGTTGCTGGGTCGCAGTCTATTCAGGTTTAGAGGAAGGTGAAGGAT
The DNA here is from genome assembly GCF_000710305.1 of Buceros rhinoceros silvestris. Taxonomy (NCBI): domain Eukaryota; kingdom Metazoa; phylum Chordata; class Aves; order Bucerotiformes; family Bucerotidae; genus Buceros; species Buceros rhinoceros. The sequence goes on along the minus strand of NW_010427123.1, from coordinate 16,950 downwards.
GGCTTTTTTGTTGTTGTTGTTTTCTTTGGCTTTTGAAAAGGTTTAGACCTTTATTAATGATATCCTTGATTTCTATAGTTGTATGCTGTCAGAGATGGTGGAATAGATTATCTCCTCCTATCCATTTTGCCCTGCGTAAGTCTATTCAGAATTGCTTACAAGAGTCAGCACTGATGTGTCTAACTTCCATGCCAGGCAAATAATCAGATGTAATTGCACTGGAATCAGTGAATGTATGCTGACATGAAACTGTAAGAAGAAAATCAGCCTCATGGTGTTTTGTATTTGTATAGCTGAAAGCCACAAGTAGCTGTCATAAACACAGCGTGTCCTTTCAGGAGAAATAGTCAATGCCTACTACACAGTTGTCCAGAAAGTTTCTTGTGCTGAAAGTTTCTTCTTTCATTTAGGAAAGTGAAGGCAGCAATCTTGGAATGGGAACCGTTCTGGAGAAACTTTTTGTTCTAGTGACTAATCTCCTCCTTAATTCTGCGCCGTTAATCTTTGCGTGCACGTATCCGCACCATTACCATTCGTTTTCTTAAACGAGGCTCCTTAATTGTGTTGCCCAGTGTCGCAGGGTTGGTTCGAGTGACTGTGTGTTAAACCACTGCTCTTTAATTATATACATTCCCATCTCTAGACATAACAGCAGAATCTAAGTGGTATGGAACGTTACATTGCAATTAGTTTTGCCCTGCAAATGGGGATTATGGTTGATGGGTAGGTCTGACGCGTGCTGCATGACTTGTCATGTTTTTCCTGGAGAGAGGGGAGTCTTGGGACTGAGTCACCGTGGAAGAACACGGAGCCCCGTAGGTGCAATGGAGCGATGAGTCAGACCTTTTATCTTTAAATTTGGTGTTACGGGGTGTTCACGCACGAGGTGCGTTGCATTCATTGTGCACCTAGGCAAGCAACTAGCAGGCAAAAGACTCACTAAATCAGTTCCCTGCCTCTGCTGTGCCTTTGCTTTGTAGAGTTGGTCCCACTGCTATTGAAATAAAAGGCTGTGGTTTGGAATTACGTGGGAAATCATGGTATATTAACTTACCGAGCAAATCGGGTCTGCCAGGCCACACGCACTTGTTTCTTGCGTTGTTTCAAATCCAGTAGTAGTTTTGACCTCGTTTACATTTTCACTTTCTGCATTGTAGATTTGCACAAGCTTTTTAAGACTCCTGAAACTGGATAATAAGTAGAGGAGTAAGAGCAGCGTTGCATCTTCATAGGATGGCCCCAATATTTGTCTACGCCAAATGACTTCTGAGCGTTGCTGTGGAACGACAGCATTGTTTCTGATTCCAGAGGAAGCTGATGCTGTTGCTAAGCTAATGAAAAGAACTGAAATTTCTTAGAGGTGATAGCCTCAGGAATATGTTAAACAGTGAGAGTGAAGACTGCTCACTCAGCTGTTTTCAGAAACAAAACAAAGCTTTACATCAGAGATGTCTGCACTTAGACACTCACTCTGAACTTCCTTGAATAGCAATCATTAATAACACCATCTTCTCCAGCTAACGGAGCATGAAAGTTCCTTGATTTATAATCATTTGGGAGCAGATGCTCCAAATTCTGTCCACTTACACAAGCAGCACAAGAATGACGCTTTTGCTGAAAAGAGGGAGGGGCGTAATTGTGTGGGGAGGCCATCAGAATGGCCTGGAAGAGAGTACTGCAAGGGCTCCTTCACCGACTTAATTAC
>NW_010427123.1:2551-15187 GCF_000710305.1 Buceros rhinoceros silvestris | reverse complement strand
CGTAATGCAAGGGCTCCTTCTCCGACTTCATTACAAAAGCTACTAGAGAGACTGAGAGAGCTTGAGATTGTTATTTGAAATTTGTGGCGGAACATTATTGTTCTATATATTTCTATATCTTGTCAAAGTAACCAGTCACCGCTTTGTGATTGCCACAGACGTTAGCACTGGTTTCGGGGCGGGTTGTGTGTGTGTGTGTTAATGGTGTTGCAAAAAAAGTTGCTGTCTTCTCATGTTGCCTTAAATTGGGAAACCGCTGCAACAGAGATATACTGGAAAACATGCAAGAAAGACGTGCTGATTTAAATCTAAACCAAACCCAACCCAGTTAAAGCACAAATGCTTTATTTGTTTCGAAGTTGTCAGATATACCTGCTGTGTTCTCTAGATGTATAGATATCTAGAACGTTACATGTGGAGAACTCGACACGCGGAGCAGAGGGTTTAGGAGACTCGGCAACTGAGATGAAATGCAAAGCCACCCGCAGCAGCTTGGAAATTTTGACGGCCTTTGTGTCCTGGTATGGAGTCAGCAAACCTGAGACTAGCGGCACTGGTGAAGAAAGTGGTACCAGAACTGGAAATCTCCAGAGAAACCCGTGTCAGCTCTAGAGAGATGGAGAACTAAGATGGAGGTCTTGTTTGGGTTTAGTTATCGAAGAACTGGAGCACCGCGAAGTTGCAAGGTGACATCTTGCCCCCTGGAAATCAATGGAGTTTTGCTATCGACTTCAGTAGAGCCAGGGGTTTTGTCCCACGACTCAAGAGAGCCAGGACTGAACTGTGTGGGGCTAAATCCTTTTCTCGTTAACAGTGACATAAATCCAGGCCTGGTGTATTTTATTCCTCACAGCGGAGAGAGAAAGAGATCACAACTGTGCTACTTATCCATGGCATAGGCACAACTGCTGCTAGGGAATACACTTATTTTATGTTGTTCCTGTGTGCTGTTCGAAACCTCTGCCGTTAGCTGTGTGATGTCATCTGCTCCTTCTGTATCTACTATATCTGTAGTGATTATATGAGAAGTACCACTGACGGTTCACGCACCCGAGTGTGTGCCGCAAGCGCACAGAGGGAAATCCTGAGCTGTATCTTTTGTTGTACAGAGGCTGCATTTGTGCAGGGTGCTCTGTATATCCAGAACAGCCTGTAGCGAGAAATACAGAGATTTTTATAATTGTCCAAAAGAGATTACAACTTAACAGAATTCCATCCTGTAATGTACAAAATACAAAAATAAAGGCTCTTTTCAGTTAAATCCTTTAACAGATTGATACCAAGAAGCAGTGCAATATCTCAAATGATTTGGACTTTTTTTAATCTTCTTAGCTAGAAGAGATGTCAGAAGAGCCAGGGGTGGAGAGCTACAAAAATGAAGTAGGCGATTCATGTGGAATTTCCTCATGTAGTGGTCTAGATGTCTCTGCTTGTTTTGCTTAAAATGAAATTCAGACTTCAGAAGCATACTTGATTTTCTTTTCTCTTGGTGCTGACAAGCTCTGCCTTGGCTTTGTTGTTTGAAGAGGTAACAGCAATTAAAATGTGATGTGACACTGACTCCTGTAAACTGTTTTGTGCTGTAAGAATCATAATGTAAGGTTTTTCTGACACGATGAAAATTAACAGGGGAAAGGAAATCTTTCAGTGTTACCGATGGCTTTTCAAAAGTTCGTCCGGATCTTACTCCTGGTTGCTGACTCCTCGGAGGGCGAGTGTGAACTGAGGCCCGTTTAACTGGTAAAACCTCCTGCACAGTGAAGTTTGACCACTTTAGTTTATATAAAAGCTTGATATATTTTTGCCCTGGGGCCTTCCTGGGGAGCAGAGGAGCTGCTGATTTAGTGCCAAAATTTGCTTGTCATACTCATGGGTGAATGGATCCATTGAACAGTGAGGCTGCGTTGAACTGTTATCTTGGTTTGTGCAGGGAAGTGGTGCTGTGTTTGCACCATGCTTGACATGAGCCGGGCTGAGTGAGCTGGCGCCATCCAGGAACAAGAGCCACTCAAGTGGTCCCAAAGCAGTCTCCTGGTGGCTGGGTCCACAAGTGGCTGGAGAAAAAGAAAAGCAGAAGGTAACGCGTTTTCTGGGATGGAATTTTTACCGTTACAAGATTAAACTCCAAAAGAAAACCGTGATGCACCTCTATCTTCAAGTCATAAAGATGAAACAGTGTAAGGAGAAAAGGAAAGGTCAGTTTTAATCAGAAAGGTAAGAGGGAAGAATGCGAGGAAGATGGTAGTACAATCTTTCTGGAAGGATTTCAGCTGGGTTGATGCATGTTATTCTGTTCTTAACCTCTGGTTCCTGGGCAGATCCAGTTCCTCACCAAGTCTGTGAAAGGAGCGGCCTTTTGTAGACCATTTGTGTATGCCCTTGCACCTCGCAGAATTGCCCTGTGTAGTGGCTATTTGCATCTATTGAGTTTTCTGACAATTGCACTGTTGTACTTGGTTGGTGCCAGAGTTGAAGTTAAATGGTGGTTGGCCTGTGCTTAGCCACAGCAGCATTGTCCACAGTAATCGCCACCACAAAGTAGGTCTTGATCACAGGCTGGAGTACCAGTCAGCTCTCCTCTTTTCTTTCCTCTTTGAAATCCTCTTTGCTTTGGCATGCGTGTCAATGAGCGTGGTCATGTGGTGAGCAACACAAACTGGAGTTGCTGGGAGGCTTGCCTCCCCGGAGAAAGAAGGGCTCTTGGCTGCCCACCAAAGCCCATCACCGCTTGACAGTTACGCTTTAGTGAAACGGACGGACCAACTTCTCGGTGGGCAGAGTGCCAGCCTCACAGATGGGCCTGGATGTGGGCAGCCAGCAAAGCACATACATACGTGTAGATGGAGATAGCTGTATGTACGCGCATAATAAATAGGGATCTTTGCGACGTGGAAAGAGTTGCCAAAGAGAAAAGCTGGGTGTTAAAGCAATGGGCCTGAAGAGAGGCTTCTGTGGGGAGGGGCATGTCAGAGTGCTCGGAGGAAGGATCTGTGCTTTCCTTGTTGCTTTCTGCTTATTATATAATCTGCAAAACAAAGGAGGCTATTTAGTCTTTTGAGTCCGGGCTCTCTTGTAACTACAACAGGGAATGTGGAAAATGACACTACTGCAGTGAATCCCCTTACAAACCTCTTGAAGTTGGCTACCAGCTCAGATTCTGCCAGCACATCTCCTGGTACAGCCTGAGATCAGTGGAAATCTGTGCATGCCACACTTTTTGTTTTGGGTTACATTTTGAGGTATGAAATGCCTCACTGAGCAGGACTTGCATGGAAATCAGTAAACAGTACAGAATATAACAAAACCTTCTTTATAGGTCGAAGCTTCCAAAAATCTTTGTGTGTAGTTAGCTGGGGGGCAGACGCTACGCCCCTTCCATGGGTGGGAACACGTGCAGCTAACACATGCATGCAGGCCATATAATAATTGATAAAGTCTCCTGAAGACCGAAACACTACCTGCATCTCTGCAGACACAGAACAGATAGGTGACTTGAACTTGTCTGCAGAGGGATTTCATTGCAGAAGCCCATTTCCCCTGAGCTCATTTCCCTAATTTTATCAGTGTGATGCTGGAGAATTGCCAGGCCTTGCTGGTTTGGGTACACAGTATCTTGCTTGCAGGTCCAGCTCTCCTTACTAGGAGGGACCGTTGGTGGATTGCAGGATGAACAGCACTGCATACCTAGCTGGGCTCCTCTTAAAATTCTGCAAGGTCTGTGGATGCAGTTTTCCTTGACCTGACAGGGCAAGCCAAGGATCTGTGATTTTTGGCAAAATCTGTAATGAGCTCTGGATACCCTCAGTTATAAAAGTAGAGGTTCAGCTCTATGTTCTTTAAGTTAGATTAGTAGGAATTACTGGGATCAGAAGAATCTTTTCTCAAATCCTGGAAATAAATTATATTTCCCAGATCTGATGTAATCTCTTTATGCTTAACCTGACGACATGGCAGCTGTCTGCGTGGCTCCTAAATCTAGTACTGTGGTCGCTGGCTTCTAAGGGCACCCAGCGCACAGCGAGATCTTACAAGCCAGCACGTTAAATGTACCAGCAAGCCTAGGGAATGTGTTTTAGCTTACAGGATGGGACCAGGCTTTTGGTGGGGGCTCACCTACATGTCTAGAATGAGCATGATGAAAAGACAGTTTGAAGAGTGGGGATGATAAGGTCATTTCTTGGGGCCCGTGTGCCTGGTGCATTCTGAATATTGAGTGGCAGGATGTGTTATGGTCTGAGCATAGCCTCTGATGTGCACACACTTTTATTCTTCTTATTCTCGTCTTTCAGATGTGTTTACCATGTGACTCTGCTCATTTTTTCCCCCTCTGAAATAATAACCAGAACAAGCAGTTTAATGGTGATGTGCACTAGTTAATGGCAACTACAGAAATGTAAATCCCCTGTGTGGGAATTCCACAAGTTTTGACTCATTTAATCCCTGTCGTCTTAGCCCACATCTACCATTCCCCTTTGTGCAGGCTAGGGGGAACACAGCCCTTAACTTTCAAGTGGTTTTTATCAGGTTTCTTATCGCCTACATTCAGCTGCTTCTGGTGGGACTGTTAGAAAAACACAGGTGCAGTCCTCCAAGGGACTGGGAGAGGGCAAAGGGAAAGAAAAACAGGATGGAGGAGGAGGAGGAGGAGGTTTGTTAAAAGGGGAAAGTGGGATGGAGAAAAATGATGTGTGAAAGGAGAAGAAAAACAATGGAAAAGGGAAGGGTAGAAAGAAAGAAAAAACCTGAAACCAGTAGAAAGGAAAGAGGGAGGCAAAGAGAAAAAAATATCCAGATCATCAGATGAGAAAGACTGTACTGTGTTAATGAAAATTAGTACATGCTCCACCTAAGTTTCTTTTCTCTTAACATGACAGAGCAGGACCCATCTTGCAAAGGCTGCTTTGGGTGGAGGGTCTGATTTGACCATACGGGACTAGTTACACGAGGAACTCGCTCAAGAAGATCTTTGTGGAGCGAAGAGCAACGTTAGGAGGAACAGGGTCAAGCTGTATCTATTTATGCCAACAGACACTGATTTCCTTTTTATTACTGAGTCTGCTGAGGTGGGAATGTATTTGTCCTCAGTTAAGTGCTGGCACTGAAAGGAGAAAAGCGAGTTGTCGTATGTTTTAAGCCTGCAGACAGGCACACTGGAAGTTCAGTGGCATCACGCCATGCTCTGTATAACCTTCTGCGGAGAAAGGGGAGACGTACTGTCAAATGCTGCAATATTAAGCCTATTACTTTTGTAGGCCCAGTTTCTCTAGACAGATTCAGAAGAATTAAAAGCCATCAGTGTTTGTGAACGCTGCATCAGTCTACCCTAAAAGGCATTTTGCCAATTTCTCCTTCCTGACCCCTGTTTAATCTAGTCATACTAAGACCAAAATTGTTACGGACCACTGCATGAAACTTTTTTGCACAGAAAGGGTAAATAACTGTTGTACAAGGTTAATAACTTACCATGCAGCTGCTTAGTGCATTTCTCTGCACCGAGGATTAGCAAGTACCTTGCTGTTTTGGTGCAGGTTATACCGCATTTGTCCCATTGTGATGTTGTTCTGTATTTCCACAGGGAGTGCTACGTTTCTGTAACACTAGGAGCCTCTTATTATCACTGCTATTTGCATTTAAACTTAAATGCTACCTATCTTACTCTTCAATACAAGCTAGCAGAATGATAATTATTGCACCACAATTTGTGCCTTTCTTTTCCTTTCAGCCCATGAAAGCAGGTAGTTGGGCATTATAAAACTCTCTTGATTTGTTGTAGGCAATCAGACTTTTGATGGTGTGCCTGACTATCAGAACAAACGACCACAACTTCTGTTCCAAATAATTAATGTAATGTTAGTGGGCTTAGTGAAGCAGTGGGCTATATTACAGTGACTGCAAAGCATGGAAACCTACTGCGTCTTTCTGTCATAAAAGGGCCCTGCCTGTGCTGTAGATCCTATGAAGAATTTGTAGAGATACTTGAAAGGATAAAACACTGTATAAATTCCTAAAGTTCAAAGAGAAAATACCACTCAGGATAAAAAAGGGAGCTTAGCCCAGCAGCAGCTTAACCATATATGACAGATCTAGTGCTAAGTCCTGCGCCATCAATGCAAATGCCTCTGGAGTTCACCAAGTAGCCAGATGGAAGGACTAGAAGGAAGGCTTTGAGGATCCTGACCTTGGGGGGCAGAGAGAAAAGGCATGAGCTTCCCAATAAATGACTCTTGATTCTCTGGGCAGGGTATGAACAGGGAGGGTTTGAGACGTGTACAGCAAGATCTGTCTTGCATTTCCCGTGAAAACTACTTCTAAAGGCATTAATATATATTTGTCTGTATTTCTGTGCAAATATTATGCCATAAATAAAACAGGGAACCCTGCAAATTGTCAATCCTGTTATTCTAACATAGGGATTACACCAGAACTGAATGATGCTTTTGAGAGCTGAGACTTGGAAAACTCATTAGCTATGTCCTCCTTCCCGTGCCATATAATGACATGAACATTGGATCAAAGTTGATCACCTTCGGGCCACGAGAGTAATCAAAAATTCAGCACAAAGGCTGGTTTAGAGGTGACGTTTCTAGGTAGTTCTCTGTGACCTTCAATCATCTCTGTGTCCTGGACCAACTGTGTTCCTGTCTTGCCAGCTCCCCACAGAAACATCCCATAGCCTCTCCCCCAGCACAGCGCTGCTCTTGTGCACGCTATCCTTCACCAGCCCAAGTGTCTTCTCTCCCCTTCTGCCTGTGGCAGACTGGATTGAAGCAGCTCTGTCTTACCTCGGCCACTGCTGCACGTTGACCACGGGTGTCATATGAGCATGCAAATTATCTCAGTAAATGATTTGCACCAGTTGTCGCACAGAATGACGCAAACCTTGGTAGCTGTGGCAGGCTGCTGTTGCCGTCGGAGATGTGCAGGGATGGCTTGTACCTGCGCCCGGGGACGGCAATAAGCCAGCAGCATTTTAGCAGCTGTATTGATACCGGATGATGTTTCAGGCTTCTTACCCAGTGCTTGCTGTCAAGTAGTGCGAGTGTTGGGAAATTTTGTTGTATCTGGAAGACCTTAGTGTTAAATACAATGACCACGGACCGCTAGCATTAAGTACAGTCCTAGGAAAGTCTGTGTACGATTGCGGTCCCTGCTAAGAGATGTTTGCTTGCTGGAGACCGTATTGTGGCTTTTTGGCCCTCGCTGTGACCACAGGCATAGAAATGGTTCATACCACGTTTGTTTATCTGCAGAAAAAGGAAGAAACTCAGAGCTGCAACTCTCTTCTGAAGCTAAAGTGTATGTTAAAGGTATTCTTACTTTCGCCATAGTTTTGTTTTCTAGGAGATTGCAGCAATGTGTTCTAAGCAGTTACAGGAGCTTTAATGACAGCTGTTTTGCTTGAAAGCCTGTATCTGTCAGTGTCTGTAACATCATTTGATGTAGTCCTTTAGATTTCCTCATGTTTAAAAAGCTGCAGAGTCTTCTTTGCCTACCAAAACACGTTTAACAGTTGGAATTTTAGCAGGGAGTATTTCTAAAATCTACCATTTTGCATATACTCTGTTTGCTGTGTTGTTTATGTATTTCCAATACATCTCTCACCTTAGTCTGAATGTCCAGCGAAGGAAATGGCTTAGGAAAATATGGAAATTCGGAAAAACCAAAGAAACAGAAATAAAATAACACTAGCAGAAACCTTAGTAGTCTTAGGTCCCTTAGTAGACCCATATGCTGTTTGCTGCTCAAAACTGAGGAAAAATATATTAAAAAGAAGTTGTCTTTCGTACCAGACTTTATGTCTATGAGTCAATCTCACCTTACTACTCCTCTGTCAAGAAGGTTTATCCTTGAAACCCAAATTTCCTTTACGTACACGGACATGTGTTTTGCAAGACCTTGAAATGACACAACGGAAGGTGAGCTGAAAACTGCTGCCAAATCTACTAGATGGTCACAGCTGTCCGGGGCTGACCAGGAGCTTTAATTTCATGCACTATAGTACTGCCGACTGAAGCCGCGGAGCTGCGGCGTGCAGGCGGGCAGTGGGCACTGGGTGGGTGGCTGCCCCTTTGGCCAGGGGGAAGCGCAGAACTGCTTTGACATGGGCAGGTGGGCTGTGGCTTTCCTCCTGCTTTGTTTGCCCAAACCACTTCACTTTTTCTCAAGGAGTGATACTTGAAAGGGAGAGGTATTGACTTGCACAGTGGGTCCTGCGGCATGCTGCCTCGCTCAGAATGCAGAGGAGGAGAGTGAGGATATAGGACCTGGCTTTAGCTCTCCTGAGTCACCTCTTCTGAAACCAGCCAAGTCCAGGGGACTTCAATGTGATACTTTTTTTTGTATGGCCCTGCCTGACAGAGGAGAAAAAAGCAATATCCGTCACATTGGTGTTATGATATTACGTTGATATCAACACGCTTATCTTTGCTAAGCTACAGACAAACAAACTTGTTTCGTCATTTCCAGTTGTCCAAAATTCTCAGCATCTATTTGGATGACTCTCATGGGGCTTTGGGAGGTGGGGAAAGGGTGTTTGGGTTTTCATGGTGGTATTTTTCCTTTCCTTGCTTTTCTTTTTGCCAAATCCTTTCCACTGAAATGACAGCAAAGCTTCATGTTGTAGTTAAGCCTTCATGCATCTATTTTTGTTTAAGGACTATAAGATACTGGGCCAATCTACGTCTTTCTAGTAGTGCTGAAATGCAGTAACTAAGAACAATTTATTGCTTTGTTCACAAGCCCCAAACCAAAAGGAGAGGTGGTTCTTTTATCACTTGCTTATCTTTGGCAGCCTCACAGCAGTGAAACTTACTGGTGTTTGCCTGGCTAAGTCCAGTGAATCTTTTGTTCAACGCTGGGTTAAAATTAACAATAGTTCTGCTCTTTTTGCATTACCTCATACTTCTGCTTCTGTTTGGGTAGAACATACCAGTGATTGGAATGTTATTTATGAAACGTTATTGAATGTTGTTAACATGTTTAGATTGAAGCTGCAGCATACACTGATACACAGTCCTTGAGTATCAAAACATTTGTTAGCGTACGTTATGTGAGCAGTGAGGCTGGAAGCTCAGACCTTGAGAGGGCCTTTACTATTTTTTTTGCAGCTTGTTTTTCACCGTTTATTCCCTTTTTCCTTTTATTGTTTCTAAAGAAGGCAATCCTCCCCTACCTTGCAAGAGCTGAGTGTTTGATGTGACTTTGTTTTGGAAAGTGCACCCACTTGCATATTATTTATGAATCATCAATGTCATTAGATATTAAGGTGTTTAGCTGCGTTTTGATGCATGAGGCTCTGCTCCATGTTGCCTGTGCATCTGTATTAACTGACTTCTTACCTATTGTGCTTTTCTACTCGGCAGATACTCTCAGCAGAGGCACCTATAGCAGCTGCTTCTAAAACTGCCGCATTTGTAACTGGTAACTGTACTGTTACCACTGGTTTTTTAATATTCTATTTTTAAATCTCCCTTTTAAAAAGAAAATACTTGGTTATCAAGAAATGCAGCAAAAACTACCCCAGTCTGGAAGGCTTTACAGCAAAACAGAAAGCAGTGCAGCTAATCTGTGCCTTCTCGTACAAAAGGAGCGTTTAGCAGGCAATCTAGGCAGTAGGTCCTTAGCTTCACAAATTTGTGGAGCTGCACTGAAGGGGATGCTGAGGGCATCTGCTCTGACTCGGAGTGTGTTCCCTGTGAAGCACCCAGCACGCACGGAGGGGCAGGATCAAATCACACGTGCATCAGAAGGGAGAAATAAAGGCCTGAGTATATACACACATGCATGTCTGCAAAGGTGGGGTGACTGGATTTCTGAGCATATCGGGGTGGAAGGAGACAACAACAATGCAAAAAAAGGAAAAGAAAAAAAAGGTATTCAACATCCCGGAGGCTTTTTTGAATTATTTGTACAGTGTTTCACAAAAACACCACAAAGAGAAGGTCAAAGTCTTAAGAACGTGGGTTGCAATGGCTCTTGCAGGTGGTGGGGAGTCTATGCCTGCATTAATCCCTGAGTGACTTGTTTCAATATGAAGGAATATTTTGAACACCAAGAATTGTTCTGTTCTTCCCAGTGACCTGACTGGGGAGGAACACGTTTCCCACTTGTAACTGGAGTAGTATTAAGTCAGCCCATTTCTCACTGCGGGGCTTCGAGTCCCAAACAGGTGGGAGTTCATCCATTATTTTATTTACCAGCCAAGCGAAATTGTCTTCTTTGGCATTTAACTACTGCATCCCTGATTTAACACTGGCCACAGCTAAGAGTAATCATTTGGTTGTGTCAGATGTAGATCTATTTAATAACACTTGTCAAATAACAAATGCTTCTGTTTCTGTCAACACGCCTCCTTTATAACTTTTTCAACTTAAGTAGGAAAAAATGACATTACGAAAACTTTGGGAGCTGGTACTGGAGCTGACTTGCCATGGCAATCTCTATGGTAATCCCAGCTGGTTTAGCATGATCCAAGTGCCAGGTCAGCCCCTGGTGGCAGAGGCAAGGCTTCTCAAGGCTGAATGATAATAAGTTATGACCTTCCATGTTTTGTACTGTTACTTCCTCTTTTATTTTCCTATCTGAGCACTTCAGATGATCAAAAATAACTGGCAAACATTTTCTGCTTGTTTGTTTTTAAGTAGTCTTTTGAGCTGACAAGACATGAAATCCTTAGACCAAAGGACAGTATTTTTCAGTAGGTTATAAATGCCTGAAAGTAGGATATATTTACCTCAGCCATGATTTTACTGCCATAATAAGATTTTTTTTGCTTTGCTGCATACACCAGGACTTTAAGATTATGGTAGCTTATGCTGAGCTAAATCCAGATACAGGATTTGGTTGTAAAATATACAAGGAGAGGTTTGTGGCTGCAGAAAGTCTCTACAATCTCCTTTCTGAGAGAAGATATTAGTGGGGCTGAAAGGAATCCATTGCGTAGTGCTTTCAGGCAATCCTAGCTAAAGTAACGGTGACCTTGCTGTTCACCTAAAGCAATGGTAACCTTGCTGTTCACACCCCTGCCAGGCTCCTGAGGAGCCAGGGATAGCTTCACTGGGCCTCTTCCAGGTGACGGTGTCCTTTCCCTGCAGGCGTTTTGGTTTTGATTGCCCTGGTGAAGCTTGTGTTGACAAAAGGTATATGAACTTGAGGAGTTCGCACCCATCCACACAATGCTCTTGACCTGCAGGAACTAGAAGAGGCACCTCTTGAGCATGTACAGCCATACCAAAGGTCACCCACCCATATGGTGTGAGCGCCTGAGTACACCCTTGTGCTCCCCCTCAGTAGGAGCATCCACAATGGCTGGAGCTTAACTACTATCATTTGATGATTCATTTGCAGTGCTTATTTTCTAAAAATTGCATAGCCTGTTCTCAAAAGCAAGGCAAAGAAAAAAGCAGCTGTGATGAAAAGAGAGGAAGAAAAAACCACACACACAAACCACAGAGCTTTAAAGAACCAAACCCACATTGTTAGGGTGGGGAAAAAACAAGAATTTGTTGTCTTGTCTTTGAAAAATATCAGAAATAGAGTTAAAGATTTGAGGTACTGTTCGTATTTTAGACAATTAACAGCGACACTCATGAGTCTAAGAATGTATTGACTTGAATTCAGTCCTGACTTGAATTTCTTACTTTTGTGGGAATATTTCCCTGTTGTAAAAAGACACACTTTTGTATTCAGTACTGGTGAATTTTAGGCATGTAATATTGATACTGAAATAAACACACTGGTTTTTAAGGGTAAGAAGCATCAGAAGCAACCAGTCCAAATTTTACTCTGCTGTATCATTGAACACAAAGATGGATTTTGTGGTGCTTCTCTTTATTCTAGCATAACTTTTATAGAATTTGATTCAAAAAGCAGAAAATTGGCATTTCTGAAAAAGGAAAAAAACTAATTTTCAGTACTGTGTGATGTAGTGCAAAAAGTATTTGTTTTTGTGGAAGCAAGTGATCAACAGAAAATGGTGGCTGAAACTGAAACTTCCCATTCCAAAATTTGATAACATTTCATTTAAAAATTCATGACTGAAAGTAAACATTCAGCCATCTCCAAATTCATTGGGTTTTTTTCACCTCAGTCTGAACTTTAATTTTTTTCCTCCTGAGCTACTGTAGCACTTTGTCCCTTCCCCATGTCTCCCAGTAAGTCAGGCTGTCCATCTTTCATGGCATGTCACCACTATCTGTGCAGCTTCTGTGCCCAGTGGGGTGATTGTTTTTAGTGCTGAGATGATGCTTTGTCCAAAAGCCGCCCCATAGTCTGGTCTACTAGGCACCAAAATTAGAAGTCCAGTGAGGTACTTCAGCAGCCCAGAGAGATGCAGCTTATCCCAAAACAAAACCACTCAGTCTGCTTTGAAAACGAAACATTTTTTTTCTGCATGAATTAAACTTGGCTTTTAATGAAGTACTTCATTTGGATTTTGCTGATGGAAGATTTCACTTTCAGCTCAAGTAAAAGCACTTCTGTGTTAGAGCTCCTGCTGTTCGGTTTTGTTCTGCTGACCAGCTTGCTTCTGAGAGTCTTGTTCTTCCTTTGCATGGGTTGTAGCTGGGAAATAGCCTTTTGTGTGGAGGCTTCTCCTGAGATGCATTTGCTGCTCTTACAAGGAGGGAACTCTGGAAC
>NW_010427123.1:0-2450 GCF_000710305.1 Buceros rhinoceros silvestris | reverse complement strand
TCCCAAAGTGGAAGAAACATGTCAAGGTCAGATGATAAATCGTCTTGCAGACTGATACGTTTATTTTGAAGGTCCTGACCACCTTGGAGCCCAGAGAAACAGAAATTCCTGTCTCTGTGTGTGTATTTAAGGGAATAACCTACAGATGAGTCATGAATGCAGCATTACTAATGACCCTACCCACACCACAGCTGCTGAACTTTTCTGCAAGGCAGAATGAGCTTCAGACCTCCCCCAGATGCCAAGATCATCTCATCAGCATTCCCTGGAGCTGATGGTCTCTGACAGGCTTTCAAACCCAGCCTCCAACTTCTAGCTGAGGAGCTTATGCGGAGTCCCGGAAAAAAAATCTGTTCCCTGCCCCACGCATGAGGTGACCCACCCCCATCCTTTCCCCGGCGTCAGCCCCTGTGCACTGAAATCTCCCAACTCCCCCGTAATCACTGTAGCACTGTATTTACCTTTAAGTCTTGAGGCTGCAGCAGAGAACCACGCTGGATGAGTGAATGCATGCAAATAGATGTAAACCACAAAAGGGTGTAGTCATTTCCACTGGACTGGCTTTCCTTTGACGTAGGTAGGACATCATATATTTGTTTAATGACCTTTGTAAAGGCAGTTAATGAAAAAAGGTAGAAACAGTGCAGTGTTGTTTTGGAATAGGCTAAGAATCCTTTTGTGGCTCTTCTTATTAAGTGAACAGTGCTTCTTCCAGGGCAACACCGAATGTGAGTGGCAAGTAGGATGAGAGCAGTTAAGATCCAAGAAAAGTAAAATTTCAGCTAAAGAATAAAAGACTGATAAATGTTGGAAGCTTTTGATGGCTGAAAAGTATACAGAAGGGCAGCTCATTTCATTTTGGCTTTTGCTTTTAACTGTGAGTTTACTACAACAGAGTTTTTGTTTTCACTCGAAAGAACGTTTTGGGGAATAGCATTTCTTCTGCTCCTGACCGTGGTCTGCAAAATAAATTTGAAAGATTTGCCATATGAATGTGAGTTCTCTCAGTGTTTTCATTAAATCTAGGTTTAATGGATTTTTCTTTTTGAATTGAAATCTATCGTTCTTTTTTCTCCTTTGTATTTTGCCTTTCTGGTTTGCTACTCTTTTGTCATCTTCTGGGCTACTTCAAGCCCATGTGTTAAAAATAACAATTCTTCATAAGAATCCTGGCACTTCCCATTTGGAAACCTGTTCATGAGCACTGCTGTCTTGCAACAGAGCCAGAGTAAGGACTTGCTGTTTGATTGCTCCTGCTCTCCCACTGCTACCGGGTACTCACCTCTCTGAATAGGAGGTACACGAACCTTTGCGAGAGTTGCCTCTCCAGGGGTCGTCTTGTGCATACTTGACCTGGCAGATGCTTCTGAGAGTTGCTCAGTTTCTGCTGTGTGTTGGAAACATGTTTGGTTTTGACAAAACTCGTTGTGTTTGCAGGTTTTTGCAAGCCTTTCTTACTTACCGTCATTCCTACCATCTTATGGTTCCTGTGAACTCAGGTGCTGTTGCTGGCCTGAAGTTGTAAGGAGAACGGTGATCCTGGTTCCAACGCAAGCATTGCCAAGCCAATGGGCTGCTTTTATGCGTGGCTCTGTTCCTCTTTTCATTCCCAGTGTCAACTCTAAGAAAACATGCACTTGGAAGGACATCCCCTGGCTCTTGATCCTGGACTATCACCTTAGAGGGACGTTCAGAGTGGCAGAGCAACTGTGCACCTCACTTGATGTTCCTGGTGCTGGAGGCGCACGAGTTGCTGGTGAAGACTGTTCTCCTGAGTCACCAGATCCAAAAGCCTTTGAACTTAAAATCAAGGAGACTCCATGGCGGTGTTAATAACAGTTCCCAGCCTGCTGACATGTGGTTTGGGAGTGATTGTGAGGCTTTTCAGGGTCTAGGAAGACCAGTTGGGATAAAATGGTCCTTCATTGCATTATTGCCATGTAAATGGCAAAGTGTTATTGGTGAAAGGGTTATTGGTGAATTGGGGTATGAATTCAGAAACTTGGGACTTTAGTCTCTTGCTAGCTTCTACACAAGGGAGGCCCTGTTGTGCAACACTACCAGCTCTCGGAATACTGTTTGGTGTTTTTTTTTTTAACATATGGCTTCTAGATGGTACAAGATTTCCAACTAAAACAATGTTATCTTTTATGGTATTACAGAAGACCATGGAGATAGACTAAATATAAAAAACCCCCAAACATAAAAATCAAAACCCACAATTTTTGAGCCAGTGCTATGGTTGTAGGGTCATTTGTGGTGATATTCTTCATTTTCCTTCGAAAATAAAATTAGTATCAAACACAATTTTTTAATATGGAATTAGATCAGGTACCAAACAAGCTCACCTGGAATGTTTCAGGACTGCTGTACCGCAGACCTGTTTGAATTCTAGGGCTTCATAAAGTAATTTTTACCCGTTAGTGTCCTGGGTTCAACATGGAGGAACC
>NW_010427122.1:0-866 GCF_000710305.1 Buceros rhinoceros silvestris | reverse complement strand
TTCCCATCCAAACCATTCTGTGATTCTATGAGAATGGGCTGCAGATCTCTTTCCTGGGTGCCCAGTGACCACTACCTGCAGCAGGCTTGGAAATAACAATTTTTCATTAAAAATACTGTCTCCAGTTCCAATTCTCAGCTTAGAGCTGGTGACAAGAGCTTCTCAGCATGTGCCACTTCAGAGCAATCTGCAAAATGAGGATGCAGGTGGGAGCAGCTGGGATGGGCTGGTTTATTTCTTACCACACAGCAGTGCTGACGAGAGCCGTCCCTGTGTTATGGGGGGAAGTGATCTTAGTTAACATCAGCCAGCTAAAGTTAGTCTGAGCTCGTCTAGGTTAAAACTATCATTCCTCTTGACAGGCAAAGGATAAGGTCTGGTCCAGAAAGGGAACCAGGCAATGTCTTTTCCCACCCTTGTCCCGCCCCACCAGGTCAAGGACAAGGACGTGGGATGATTCAGAACTGTGTTTTAGCTTCTACAGTCACAGCCATAACATGAGCTTTTGGGCCACATCATTGATGTCATGGTGGGTCATCACTGGATCTGACCCTGATTTACAAATCGATGTCCCAGTTTGACCTTGGACTGGTCATCCTCTATGGACCAACCAACCCGCGTTGTGCCTGGACATCCAAAATGGCTGAAGAACGTCTTACCCAGTGTCTGGCCAGCAAGCACGCGCCCGTTCTCGCCCAGGACGGCAGCACGCGCGTGCCTCTCGTTGGAGTACTGTACGAAGGCGTAGCCCTTGTGAACGGAGCAGCCCACCACTCGGCCATACTTGGAGAAAATGGTCTCCACATCCGACTTCTTGACCACGGCTGTGTTGAGGTTGCCAATGAAGACTCTGGAGTTGATGGACT
>NW_010427121.1:0-4559 GCF_000710305.1 Buceros rhinoceros silvestris | reverse complement strand
CTGACCGGCAGGACACCGCAAGGGTCCCTCATCCCTCCCCTCCCCCCTGGCCCTGCCCGCGGCTGCTGGCACCGCGGCAGCTGGAGCGAGTTCAGCTTTTCTTCTCCCACAGCACTGGGGCTTGGCTGCCCTTAAAGAAAATCCTCTCCTAACAACGTGTCAATGTTACATTCCTCCACAAAGCAACTTCTATTAGGGGGGCTGGGAGCTTGGCACTGCTTCGCCACAGACTGGGAGCTTTGTGGCTATGCAGAAAACAAGGACAGAGGGAACATTTCCTGCATTAAAATGCAATACCCTGGGCTCAAAGATTTATCCCTTGCTGCATGGGCACATCCCACCCCCGTTCCCGCATGGCTGCTCCCCTTGCCCAGAGACGCCCATCTACATTCAGCCTATGCTTTCCCAGCCTCATTCTCCCAATGTCCTTCCAAAATCACACACAACCCCCACTCTGCCCCATCCCCCCAAAATGTCAGAAGGCCAAACCAGGAGGTATGGTGCGGAGGGGCTAGGCAGAGGGCTGCCATGATAATTGCTGGACCCCTGTATCCTACCCTTCCAAATATCCTCTTTTTCCAGCAGGGACATGAAGCAGCTGCTGGGACTGACACATCAACACCCCCCCACACACACCCTCCCACCCCTCACTAATACTGCTATAAGATTCAGACCCTTTCTCTCCTGGAGCTGAGGCCACCTGGAGAAGGGGTGCAGCACCAGCCTGTGGCCCCTTCACTGAGCTCCCTGCAGGTCAGTCAGTCAGTCAGCATGTCCTGACTCTGTGCAGTGCAGCAGATCTCTAGGCAGAGGGTTCACCCTGAAGAACTGCATTTGCTTTTGGTTTGTTTTTAGGTTGCTGAGGTCTAGTCCAGTTAGGACCAGGTGTCCCGACCATGGTAAATCTCAGGTTGCCTGCATGCCTTTGGAAACATTTTCCTTGCAAACTCAAGGGATCATATGAAGAGAGCCAAGATTTTGTAGTCAGGTGGTTGCAGTAAAGGGGTGGTGAGGGGGAGAGAAATTCCTGGCTCACCACCTGTGGGCATTACTGTAAGTGGGGGCTGAAAACAGATGGATCCTTCTCATGAGGAATTTCAACAGTGCTCAGCAGAACTATATGCTGAAGGTTAGGCCAATTTGGAAATGAAAATGCATCTCTCCCTGCTCTGAGAGAGTGTGAATCTTCTCCAGCCCTTTTGCCTAGTCTAAAGGTGAGCTGGAGTGGAGATCAAGTTGAATGTGAGTATAAAGGAGAGCTGGCAGCAGCACCTACACACTGGTGTGGGATTCAGCCCCCACTGCAAGAAGAACCTACCTTCTTTTGGTGGCCGTTTGGCTTCTCTGGTGAGGTTGCAGACCTGGGTGGTTTGCAGCTCCTGGGTCAGGCAGCCCTCCGTCTGCTCGTTGAGAGGCAGCACCACGTTATTGAGCAACACCAGGGACTGGTCATCTATTCCCCATTCTCCCAAATGCTGAGGGCAGGTGCATTTTGTATACATGATCCCACAGGATTCGATTCTCCCGTTCTCAGATTTCAGGCAGCTCTCCAACCAAGTGCATAACACATGGCACCCAAACTGGCTTGGGCTCACCTTGTTCAACACCAAAAATTCAAAGAAGGATTTTTGGTCTTCCTGTTTTTTGTGTAATCCTGGGAAATTGATAGGATAGACGCGGCGAATCTGAATAAAATTCTTATCATACTGCAGAAATACAAAAGCATTCTTGGAATCGCAGAGCTGCATTATGGAATGATTATTTTTTAAAAGATCCTTTATTTTTTCATGGGAAAAATGATCAAACTGATAAGCCAAGAGGGAAAAGTTGGAGCAGCTGAAGTCCTTTTTTGAAAATTTCAGGTATATACTATATTTGGTCGGATCTGGATTTTCCAGCGTCCAAGTGCAGTTTGTGAAGTTTTTAGGAAACATTTCACTTACGGAATACGATCCATAAATGACCCCCTTCACCAGCGTGGAACACCAGAAGTCTTGGGCAGCATTAAATCCAAACATAACCAGTAGATAGGTGGAAAATATATAAATCAGCAAATTACGAACAGCCTTCATCCTATGTCATTTGGCCTGCAGGAGATGAAATGAAATAAAAATGCAAGTAGAATTCCTCACGCATTGAAAGCCAAACTCCTTCCAATATTCGAGCCAGCTGTTTTCAAGCTTGCAGTTAGAGCCCCTTTCAGAAAGAAGGGCAGGTAATTTTTATTTTATAACGCAAGGGACGGGGTTGCTGCTGTGTGCACAGCGCCATCACGTGGCCATCGCAACGGCCAAGTCTTCTACAGTCAAATTAAAAAACAACATCTATTAGATTATTAATAGGAATGTCCTCTCCTGTCTAGGATGTAGTCATCATGGCGTGGACAAGAACTGCTCAACTTAGATAAAAACCTAGATGCCTCACCCGACAGACCAAGAAAAGGGTATTTATTTCTTTCTTCAAAAAGTAAATAAATAGTCTGCTGTAGTCATAAAATATGCACATGCAGAATTTCACTGGAATAGAACGAGAAAGGCAGTAGCGTCTGTTGTTATGTATTATTTTTCTATTAAGTCAGAGAAGTAATTGTGAAGAATTACAGCCATAATTTAAAAATGCACAAATTATTGTTACAGATGGAACATTATCTCCTGTATGACTGCATGCCTTCTCCCTGGCCACCTGGTATACAGAGGTCTCTATAAAAAGAAAATCCATGCAGGAAATACTGAGATTAATGTATCAACAAAATTTTAAGACTACTGGATAAAGAAACAAAAACAGACAGATGAAACTAGTGCTGGTCTGACACTACTACTAAATGCCAGCTTTTAAAGATAACAATTTAAATCTGCTACAACCTCTTAGGATATATAAAATGGATCACTCTGTTAGTGTCTACAACCAGTATCTCTATATAGCTGCCACTGCTACAGCAGGATCTCTGCACCTATTGGACAGCACTTGCCCTCTTGTTATGAATATCTTGTACTGTCTGATGAGATCCTGCGTTTTGCAGATGTGTGCTTGAATGATGAAAGCTGTATTACGGTTTCTCTGCTAGTATCTCCAGAGAAGGCTGTTCTACTGCACCTGTCAACTGCTACAGCCTCCACATGCTTTGTTCTCTTAACAATGGCCTAGGTTAATAAAGCGAACCCTAGTTATATTTACCTCTGTCATGTTATCAAAAAATTAAAATTGAACATTTTCTGCATTAACCTTTGGGAAGTTGCTTTATCTCGTACAAAAGAGTAGTAGCTTTCCACCTTCTGCTGTCAAATGCAAGCAGACAGAAGTGATGCCAAGCTAATTTCAAAACTCTGGATTGCAGTCTCTTCCACTGTTGCTTTGTAAGCAGGGGCAGACATACAGACACAGGCACTGTTACTGAGTTCTGATGTGTGTCTTTGCCTAGCTTTTCATCTCCTCACCAAACAGCAAAGCATCTTCTGTCTCCCATTGCGTAACACACAGCAAATCACTGGGTTAAGCTCCCTTGAAGAGATTTTCGTATCTCCTAGATTATAGTTCAAACTCTGAATCTTGAAATGGGCAAAGCAGCACCAACTCTAACCCTCTTCATAGTGGAGGTTTAAAAAAAAAAAAAACAACCAAACCAGAGCTGCTGTCAGGTCTATCCACATGGTCGCATTTTCTCCTTTCTGAGTATCCATCTCAGTGAACAACAGGGTCCTCCTTCTCCAAATAGGGTCAAGACAGCATTTAAGGTTATAAAAAAGAGAAACTTATCGGGAATTCTGGAAACAATTTCCCCTTTGCTGAAGCACTTTGCAGGCAATGCAGTTCTGCGCAGTGTTATTCAGGATGGTGTAGGCGTTGAAAGCCAATGTGACAATAAGTGTCGAAATTAGGAATTCCACCCATGAAAAAGGATTAATTTTATAATCTGGAAAGCAAAAAAGGGGCTTATTTGCTTTTCTGTTTGAAAAGAAAAAAAGCCTCAGACTTTTCCCATCCTGTGTAATATTTGCACTAGAAAAATAAAGACATCTGCAGTGCTAGGCTGGTTTCCATGAAGAAATGTAGTCAAATAGCCTTCATTTTAGTTGTGCGTTTGTTCATGCAAGGCTACTGAAACACAACGTTGTCTTAATCTCTCTCTCCTTGTAAGCATTACACACACTCACACGCGCAGGCACACACACACACACACACACACACACACACACACACACACACGAGTTGAGTGTGTTGGCAGCATTTCGGTTAGTTTGCAGTATTGCTAAATGCAAGAGTGAGTCTGCTCACTGAAAGGATTAGGCACTCAGATAAAAAACGCCTTTCTTTTCCATGGAGGAGGGAGTTAAAGAACGGCCACAGAGGCTTAAGGTTGCCCGTTTGGGAAGGGAGAGAATCCTCTTCTTCTGAAAAGCAAACGGGCGTTTAGTTTGGATATTCCCCAAACTGATTTTCTAGGTGACACTGTAGTTTAGCCGAACATAGACGGCGCCATCACTCCACTTATTTTTTTCCCCAACAGAAGACCCACTGACTTCTCTTATTTTAACTTCCTATTAACCTAACAGCCCCTTCTG
>NW_010427120.1:0-445 GCF_000710305.1 Buceros rhinoceros silvestris | reverse complement strand
CAGTGGTTTCTTTACAAATTGTGTATCTGTACTATTTAATCTGAAGACTACAGCAAGCACCTAAAAAAACCTGAGCATATTTATGATGCCATTCATCTGATTTAAAACTGCTTTTTGTTTCTCGGGTTCTCAGCAAGCAAACTGCACTTCTATAGCACAAAGAAACTGCATGTAAAACCCCAAGTGAACCACTTGCTGTGTAAAGTTTTACTGGTCCAGAAAAAAATCCAACATGAATCTCATTTCTATGAGCAAACCTGCAAGTATACAGTGACCATTTCACTGGAGGTTACATTTGCAATTCAGCTAAATAGAAGTGATAATGCAGCTTTACAAAGGGGAGTTTTAATCTAATGTTTATTGAATTATCATCTATTAAAATGCCAGTTCAAAGATAAAAGCTAAATGCCACCATTTTGCATAACACGTTTACTCTTAAGGGCTG
>NW_010427119.1:0-807 GCF_000710305.1 Buceros rhinoceros silvestris | reverse complement strand
TAGAGACGTGGTCACTGCTCCAGGCACATGGGTAGAAATACCAAGGCAACTGCTGGGCGAGCGGTACCGCTCCAGCCACAGAGCCGTAGGTCTGGCTAGAGGAGGTGGAGATACCGTGGACACACGGATAGAGGGGACAACGGAAAAATTGTAAATAAATCTGTAAATAGGACTGTGCGTCGAGAAATGTCAAGTTCCACACGGAACTCCATAGACCATGGAATAGGAAGCAGAAAATGCAGAAATCCACGTGACCGTAAATACCTCCATGTCTCTGTCTGTCTCTGCTTTTTGCTCTTTTTTTGCTGGGTTCCTGTCAGGGGAACCGCAGGGCGATGCTGGGGGTGACCGCCAGCGCTGCCCCACTGGGAGCTGGGGGAGGCAGGGAGGAGGGAGGGGCTGCATCGCTCCCTTTGTTGAGGGGTTTTGAAGGGTTTCGGTGAGGCAGACAGCATTTGTTCCCTTCTCCTCCAGCTCCAGCTCCACCTCTGCTGCCTCCTCCTTCTCCTCGTTGTCCTCCTCTTTATCTTCCTCCTCCTCCTCTTCCTTCTCCTCCTCTTCCTCTTCCTGATCCTCCTCCATCTCCACCTCCACCTCCTCCTCCCACTCTTTACTCTTCTCCTTGTCTTCTTTGGAGCTGCACTTCAGCACCTCTGACTTGTTCTCCACGGTCTCATTCTCCTCCTCTGGTCTCAGGCTGGTGGCATCTGCCATGCTTGCACTCTCAGCAATGGGGACACTGGGGACACTGGGGCAGAGGGGTGGGGTCTGAGTGAGCACTGATGGACACACAGACAGATGCAGCAG
>NW_010427118.1:0-999 GCF_000710305.1 Buceros rhinoceros silvestris | reverse complement strand
CCCTCCCGTACGCACCCACAGCCCCACGGAGCAGCCGGCAACACTCACCCAGCTCTGTCCAGCTGCCCTACGCCAGGCTCACGTGACATCATGGCCCGGGTCCAGGCATTGCCCAGCACCTTCCAACACCCCCAGCAAGGTGCTGTCAGTGCCACCAGCCTCCTGCCGATCCCATTTGCTCATGGAAGCACCAGCACAACTTGGCCTACCCCGTTCAGTGCCAGCAGTGCCCAGCGGGTCCTGCCCTGCACACCCAGCACAGGGACAGCCCAGCGTGGGGACAGCTTGGCTGAGGACAGCCTGACTGGCAGACAGGTGCCCGGCCAGGACCCTCCCGAGGTGACCGTCACAGCAGTGGCTGAAGGCGGGCAGTGCCAATTGTGGGGTGAGAGTGGGGCGGGCTCTGTGGCTCCGCCAACAGCTCAGCTGTAGGAAGAGGACAGAGAGGGAACGGGAGGATGGAGGAGGAGGTAAAAAAGAACAGCAACAGGGCAGAGAGCTTCTTTGTAGTCACTGCAAGCAGCGAGTGCAAACCATCCGGGTGGGCTGAGCCCCGAGCGGGCACCCCCATGGCTCCTGCTGCTGCCCTGGCCCCTTACCTGGGCTTTTTAACAAGCTCATCCTCACGATCCTCCACTGAGCACAGCAGGAGAGAAAGAAGGAGACAGAGTCAGTCTGCGGCAACCGAGGCTCAAGGACAGCAGGAAGGGAAAGGAAATTGCTGTCTCCTCCTGCTGCCTCCCTGCCCCAACACACAGCCCAGCCCGTCCACGGGCAGAGCATGGCCCCAGCCCAGCAGCACCCCTGTGAGCCCACAGGCAGCCCCGGGAAGCTCCTGATAGCTTGGCCTGCCCAGAGGGGCCAGAGGCGACACTCTGGGGCCACGATGCCCCACTGCCTTTATCAGGCTCCAGCTGCCCCAGCAAAGCCAGGCTCTCCCAGGGCAGGTGCAGCACTGGGTCCTGTGAGAACTTACTGCCATCTGTGCCCGTCAGCCGG
>NW_010427117.1:0-906 GCF_000710305.1 Buceros rhinoceros silvestris | reverse complement strand
CACATGCTGCACCTGGCTCGGGACCCCGTCACCTTCTCCCCTTGCCCCCACGCTGCTGCTTCGCTGCGTCCCTCACTGCTCCCTTCCCTTCTGCCTTTCCACCTCCATCCAGCACTGAAGGGTTTGCCTCCCCAGGGCAAACCCACCCAGCCTACGTGGCTCTTGTGTGAGCACCAGAGAGCAGTACTTCAGCTTTCTCCCCGCTCTGATACGTTTTAGGCCTTGAAGGTTCTAGCAGACAGAGTTAGAATCCCAGGAAAAGGTTGAACAGACCTTTCGGAGCTCTTTGTGCACGGTTCCCTGGAGGAGAGGCACATACCTACGTGTTCCTGTGCAATCTGTATGGTGGGGAGGGCCTGGATCTTCTCCTTGTCTGCTGGTGGCGGACCAGTGTTCTCAAACTGATTTAGTAACTGCAAAGACAACGGGCCTCAGAGGGAAGATCTGGGCTCAGCAGCACTCAGAACTGGCTCCTTTACACTTGAACACCACGCTGCCTGCGCTGTGGACCCACTGCAGGCCTTGTCCCCCATCTCTGCCCCTCCTGTGCCACCGCAGCTGTGGCAGCCGTGCACGTGAGGTCAGGGGATGCCACTGTGAAACCGATTTTACCTGTGTGATAATTGCATCCAGGCCGTTGGCACCCCACGCGTAGTCCATGGGATTTGAATGCAAGACTCCCCTGGAAGGACAAGGACAACATCGAACTGGGCTGGGAGCAAGAATGAGAACAAGGGCAGACAGGGGCAGCATGTCCCCAACTCACCAGGGACCCAGTCCCAGGTTCGGTATCGTTGTAGGGGCGATAATTCCATTGACCAGCTGCTGGATAATTCTGAAAGACAGGAAAACCAGCACTAAGTAAGAACCGGTGCCTGACGACTCGCAGCCCGGAAACCCGGCACG
>NW_010427116.1:0-5813 GCF_000710305.1 Buceros rhinoceros silvestris | reverse complement strand
TGCTGCCCTCGGGCACCCCCGCTGCGGGGGCAGGGGGTTGAAACGCGGACTGCGGTGATGACATAAGCCCCGGCCGTATTAGGGACAGAAGCAGATGCCTGGGGAACGTCACCAGCTTGGTGGCACGGAGCCACACAACAAAGCGAGGGGGCCTTTGACAGCCACCACCAGCGACGTGAAGCCGCCTCTCGCGGAGGCACCCCGCTCTCCCGGGCACCCAGAGGGGCGGTGCTGGGAAGGGCAGCAAGCTCCAGGAGCTCCCCCATTAGAGAAGGGCAGGATTCGAGAAGGGGCAGCCAGAGCTCTTCTCAAACACCTGAACCTGGCAGGGTGCAAAGGACAGTCACGAACTATCCTGACAAACTGACTCCAGCTATAAACAAAAGTTATTCAGGAAGAAAAATACTAGCTTTTACCACTTCTGAAAATGTGGTTCACAGTTTAAGAAAGCTTTTTCTTGTCTTGCTAGCAAAACATTTTTTGCAATGGAGACTTTTAAAGCGTTATTTCAAGGACAACATCCTCTGGGTTTGAACAGATTTGCTCCCTCCTTCACCAGCAGCCAGTCTCCTCCTTGACTTGCTAGAGCTTTCCCAGATTGAAAGGACTGGCAGTGGTTTCTCCTACCAAAAGGAGGTGGATATTTGTTATCACTAGCCAAGTGCCAGCCATACGCAAAAAGAGAAGTTAGGAGAGCTCCTCCTCTACACAGATCAAAAAGCATCACTTCTTTTTTTCTTTTAATCACTGGTGGTACTTCCCCCGTGATGCTCATCAAAAGCATGAACTAAGGAAGGAATCTGAGCTGGAAAGTGTGTATGGCCATCCGGCTCTGCCACCCTTCCTCACATGCTAACCATGCAACAGGACTCAAACCTGCACTTGGCCTTTACATAGTAACAGGAGACATAAAGGAGCTGATGTAAAGGAAAAACAACACACCCTTCACACATCTCTGCCTTAATTTCTTCAACCACTCTTGATGCATTGTCAGCCCAGGAAATCAGAGTTCTGTGGTGTAACCCAGAAACTAGCAATAGCCCTGCAGTCTCTGACCCCAGTCTGTCCCTTAGCTACAGGCTGCGCTCCATTTTTTTATCTGGAGCATTACCTGGAACAGCCCTGGGTCTGTTTAGACATCCTCATGCCAACAGCTGTCTTTTGCTGTGGTTCTGCACTTCCCATTTCATCAGTTTTCTATGGACAAGCAGGAAGGTCTCACAGGTCTTGGCCATCCTACTAGCACATAATACTAAGGCCAAATACTCTTCATATTGCTGGTACACAATAGCAGACCTGTTACCACATAGAAAATTTCCCACATGCATATGCCCTCCATTATGCATTTATGTTCGCAACATCTTTACCTAAATCATCTCCTTCCCAGAGAACATGTTGGTTTAAGCCACCAGCAAGTCTGCAGGTCAGCAACACATGAACACGTGTGTCCCTTCAAGGATCTTCTCTCTTTCTCTTCTAGCTGCATTACCAGCTTACACCACCTTCACCTTTTGGAGATACTCATCCCCCTGCCCCTTACACCCACACATGTTAAAAATTGGTAATTGTGGTGCTTCAGAAAAGTTCTCTCTTTTATTAAGAGGAAAAAACCACCAAGACTTTATATTAAGAGCTTAACAGGCTACCTACTGGAACTGAAAAATTTCTTCTGCATCCAACATGCAGTTTGTCTACCAAAAGCATCAGCTCTACCCTCTACTTAATTAGATCATAACGCTAATATTTCAAGTATTCTACTTAGCTTAATCTATTCTCAACTCCTGCTTCAGCTTTCATCAAAACCACAAAAAGAAACCCTTTTTGAGCTGGAAGATGAATTTCTCACTCTCACAGCAAACTACAAGGTAGGTTCCTTAAGGCTAAAAGAACAATAATTAATATAAGTAGAAGAAAAAGTTGAATAAATATTTATATACCATGTAGGTATTTGTTTAATTGTTTTTAAGAGATCTGTGGACAAACTGAAAGCAAGCTGTCTCACGACTAAGCTCTGAAAAGCACCGAGGAGACCAGCACAGAATCTGGAACATTCAGCAGCACATCTGGAATGAAGGAGTGTTCTGGTTTTGGCTGGGACCGTTCTTTCTTTCCTAGTGGCTGGTACCGTGCTGCGTTTGGGATTTTGTCTGAGCATAGTGTGGATAACACACTGATGTTTTAGTTGTTGCTAAGCAGTGCTTTATCCTAATTTAAGGATTTTCCGTTTCCCATGCTCTGCCAGGGAGCAGGTGCACAAGAAGCTGGGAGGGAGCAGAGCCAGGACAGCTGACCTGAACTAGCCAAAGGGATAGTCCAGCCTGTACGACATCATGGTCGGTACAGAAACTGGGGGGAGCTGGCTGGGATGGGTGGTCGCTGCTGGGGACTGGCTGGGCATTGCTCAGCGGGTGGTGAGCAATAGCACCGTGCATCACTCACCCATTTCTTGGGTGTTATTTATCTCTCTTTTTCCTATATGCATTTTCATTACTATTATTATATTTTACTTTAGTTATTAAACTAAACAAGTTTTCCTTTTGGTTTTTTCCCAAGATTCTCCTCCCCTGGGGGAGGGAGAAGTGAGTGAGCAGCTGTGCAGCGCTAAGTTGCCAGCTGGGCTTAAACTTCAACAAGGAGACACACAACTTAAAAGGAAACTTAGTAACCATGTAACTAACAACTACACAATTATACGATGCAACCATCTTTTGAATGACATCAGACAAACCTGCCACAACTTGAGACCCACCAGTTCTTCAGATGCCATCTTCATGTCCTGGCACAGGACAGTAAGGTAAGATCTCTAATACAAACATCTCAGCACCTATCAAACACACAGCATTAAATCATTAAAGTGCTCCCGAGAACTCAAGTATATTATTCTGGACATCTTAGAAAACAGACTGTTCAAAGCAGCCTTCTACAATTCATTAAAACAGGTGACAGGCTAAAGGCAGGACCATTTACAAGAGAGTATTAAAAGGAAATCTTAAGTGATATACACTATCAGCCTCAAAACAGGCAAGTCCCCCTTAAAAATCTTCAGCTGAGAAAGAAGGTAGTGACAACATCAAATGTCAGTAAGAAAACAAGAACTACGCTGCACAGAGAGCAGAGGAATACAACTACAGCAATCACAGGCTGCTGAGCTACACCTCAGGCATCTGCAACCATAGTGCTCCAGAAGTCACAGCTAATTTCTCAATTAGGGAACTTAAGCTACAGCAGACATCATTTCAATAGAAGGCTACATCATCATTTTGTGGGAATTTAACTCTAATGAGACTTATTTTTAATATCTCTATATGCATAGTCCAACCGTTGGGGCTCACCTCACTGCGAGTGGTAAAGGCTGCATGTTCACAAACGATTCCTTTAACTATTTAAAGACAGACCAATTCTGTTAAAAAGTTGAAATGGACATAGACGTTCCCTTCCAGACTGTAAGAAAGGATTATATGATGGATCTGGATGAGAACAAATAGGTGAAGTTGGTGTAAACATGTATACATGCGCACCGTTCTGTGGGCCCACGCACCGCAGCCGAAAACCAGCAAGAAAAGAGCACCTGACTGACTCAGAGCTGTCAGCATGGAAGATCAAATCAGCCCTACCTCTGTATGGAGCGGCAGCAGCACACTGTCAGGGTGGTGGTTACGAGAATGGGAGAGTGACTTTTCTTTAATCAGAACAGCAACAGCCTTACTGACCTCCAGAAGAGGAGGGATCTGACTGAGAAAGTAAATGAAGGTGTTACCCAAAGGCTGACACCCTTGGGCTGACACTTGCATTTGCTCTCTCCAGGTTCTTACAAGAACAGGAGCCTGCTGACACACAGGCCAGCAGAATACATTACACGAATCAGGTGTTTTGCTTTTGTTAATGACAGTAACTTTTATTGGCTTTACAATACAAGATAATAAAAATCATTAAAAAGTAATTTTGTTTGGTAAAATATTTAGTATCTTGAAAATATAAACCCATCTTCAGATGAAACAAGATTACAAGCATACCAAATAATTTAGAAAAGTAAACATTTATCCTGATCAAGTAAGTATAAAAGCCAACAATTCCAGACCCACGCTCCTGGCATCGAATATTTGTAAGTAAAGAATTTAATTCTTTTGTGCACTAATCCTACTCCTTCCCCTAAGCGCATGGAGCAGAAAAGGTCAGTTATGTAGCTGGTAAAGGCATGGGAGGGGGGAAGACTAAGAATAATGGCAGCTCTTCTTGCACCCCTCCCTTCTCCACTTACGTTGGAATGTGTGTTATGTCAGAAAGCCGTTTTAACTTCACTGTCCCACTGCTGCCAAGATTGAACATAAACAGTTTTAAATTCTGCAGTTTTACAATTTTGTGCATTTATACACATGCAGTTCTTGTCTCCCAGGAAGGTAACTATAACTCTATGTTTCCTTTTATCATTTGAATTACTCCTTTATAAGCAGCTTCAGGTAAGTCATAATGTCAATAGCAGATGACCAAACCAGAACAGAACACTCTACAGGACTGTGATCTTGGGCCAGCTGAGAAATCTTTTTCTCTAAGGTATATCCCTGCCTGGCCATAGCAATATCATCCTTCTTTAAAAACATCACTGGACATAAGTCATTCCCACCATCACCTATATATACTATTTGTGTATAACTTACTCCTCGCTCCAACTTTTTATCTAGAAATTCTTTCAAAACCTTCCTTTTGCAGAGGTTTTTAGGGCACTTTGCACAATGGTGAGCATGGAAGTTCTGTACAGTAAGATAGCCAGTACTGCTGAATGCTGCAGGGTTTGTAAACACTTCATCAAACACCTTATCCAAGTCAGCAGCTTTCAAAATCCAGTTTATAAACACTGTATTAGAATCTGACACAATTATGCAGTCAAACAGCTCTTTGTTCTTGCCAAGAAAACCCAGAAGATCTACCATTCCCACAGTGAAAGGAATTGTTGTCATGGTTCTTTTCATCTCCTCTTCTTCAATGCCATTGTCTCCCAAGTAGACAAAGACTCTGCCCATATATTCTGTCCAGTGTCCTGGTTGGTAGGAGTTTCTTAATCCATTAGGAAGTTTTTTCTCAGGAGCACATTTCACAATCCAGGTATCACTATTTTCATCTACGATTGTATGGTCAAAATCAAAAACCAATAGAAATTTCATAGCTGTCAGAAATTTCCAGAACAAACAAACAAACAAAGAGAATTACTTATAGCAACAGAAGCACTGCATTCCTACCCTGATCTTGTGCTCAGAGAGAAAAATTCTGCAAGAAAACGAAGCATTAGGACAAATAGCTAAACAAAGCAAACAGTTTATGGCCACTACAACTATGGGAAGTTGTGCTGGAGCTGAAAAAGCAGTATGTAAAGGTCAAAGTTCTAGTTCAGTATCAAACTTCCATTTCAATGGATAATGTGAAAGTGTCTGAACTCATGCTGCACAGTTACTAATACTTGCCAACGCAGGATCCCTCTTGCAGAACTCACGCACCATCACTTTGACTAACGGTTCTAAATTCCTCCATCATCACTTGCCAACACAACCAAACTGGCCTTCTCCTGGCAAAACACCTTATAAGGTATTTCAAAGGGAAACTACTACTGAACAGATGGAGCCAGTTTTGTTAACAAGGGCACACCAAATCGATGCAGCAAACGAGAACAAATACTGCCATTTGTGGATCTGGAAAACCCGGTCTGCTTGCTGTAGTCCCGCAGCTCCAGTACCTACAGCCCACCGCCGGGCCAGGGAAATCCCCGGGAGCAGGAGACGCCTCGGTTAGTACGTTCAGTTCCCGCGCAGGCAAGTCCTCTC
>NW_010427115.1:0-947 GCF_000710305.1 Buceros rhinoceros silvestris | reverse complement strand
CCCCCCCCCCCCCAGGCCCTCACAACACCCAGCAAATGCCCGTTCCTCAGCGAAGCTGCCCCATGCCACCCTCCTCTCACCACGCTACTCTCACTGTGAGTCACACCACTTGGGTCAAGGCTGCCGGGTGCCCCTTGGTGCTGAGGGTACCCGAGGAGGTGCCACGGTGGCCTCACAGGCACCACAGCGGGTTGTTCCGTAGGTACAGGCACGGGCAGGGAGGGTGGCACTGCGGGGACCCCACTACCACCAACCCTGGTGGCCAAAGAGGAACCCAACCAACACTTTGGGCAGCAAGATGTCCTTGACGCACCCTCCCTCGGTCACATCAGCGTCTTCAGCAACACTTTTCCCCAAGATGCAGCTTCATGGTGTAAACAGCCGGCAGGGTTTGACTGGGATTTTTCTTGGGTGGTTTGGTTTTATTTTGTGTTTGGTTATTTTTGTTAAGCAGCAAGCGCTGTGTTGGTTCCACAAGACCCGCTGAAAGTCATTTAGCAAAGGGTATTTTTATCGGTGGTGTCTTGCAATCAGCGCACGAAAATACAGCTGCTTTGCTTTTTTTTTTTTTAAAGCCACTTCCCTTTAATGTTTTACCTTCTGAAAAAAATAAAATAAAATGAAAAAAAAATCCTTGGCTGAAACACAGGAGCCTTTTGAAGTAAGTGCCGTTACTTTGTTCAAGCCTCGCTCTTCCCGGAAGGTGGTTGTAACACCTTCCCTGCACTGCAACCACGCTCCGCTTTCTGTTCTTCAGCCAAAGCTGGTTTTAAAAGGCACTGATGAAAAAAACCGAGCAGGACAAATAAAAATAAATAAAAAAAAAACCAACACAAAGAGCACCTTTCCCCCTGCATTTTCCTTCAGATTAATACCACTGTCACTGTCCTCACATGGTTTCAAGCCCTTTGCCACAACAGGCAAGTGGCGAAGCCAACAGAGAGAGC
>NW_010427114.1:612-1339 GCF_000710305.1 Buceros rhinoceros silvestris | reverse complement strand
GGAGAAGAGAAGGCTGCGGGGGTCTCATCAATGGGAGAAGAGAAGGCTGCGGGGGTCTCATCAATGTCTGTAAATACCTGAGGGGAGGGTGCAAGGAGCACGGAGCCAGGCTCTTCCCAGTGGTACCCAGTGACAGGACCAGAGGCAATGGGCACAAACTGGGACACAGGAGGCTCCCTCTGAACATCAGGAAACACTTTCTGACTGTGAAGGTGGTGGAGCAGCAGCATGGGTTGCCCATGGAGGTTGTAGAGTCTCTGTCCTTGAAGATATTGAAAAT
Source organism: Buceros rhinoceros silvestris (assembly GCF_000710305.1). Lineage (NCBI taxonomy): Eukaryota > Metazoa > Chordata > Aves > Bucerotiformes > Bucerotidae > Buceros > Buceros rhinoceros. The sequence goes on along the minus strand of NW_010427114.1, from coordinate 1,059 downwards.
CCACCTGGACATGGTCTTGGGCAACCAGCTCCGAGTGGCCCTTCCTGAGCAGGGGGATTGGACCAGGTGATCTCCAGAGGTCCCTTCAGCCTCAGCCACTCTGGGGTTCTGAAACTCAGTAGATATAGGAGCTGGGCTGAGCCCTCCGTAGGGGTGTGTCTGCGTGCGGAAACGCAGCTGCATTTGGAATCACCCAGCACCACACGATCACATCTCGCGTGTCAGAGGCAGCACTGGATCAGTGCAAAACAGCTCATCATTCTTCTGCTGTATCGGATTAATTTCTGTCTTTATGTCATGTGGGTTTTTTCACTCGCTTCCTCCTTTCATCTTCCCAGCTGTCTCCTCGGAGCAAGCTTCCGTGACTCTTATTGTTCTGCTTGTTTTCACTCTCCTTCTTGAGTAAACGTGTTAATTTTTTTTTCAAAGTGTGATTTCCTCAAGCTC
>NW_010427114.1:0-494 GCF_000710305.1 Buceros rhinoceros silvestris | reverse complement strand
CTTTCCCCATTGCATTTTGAAGCGTTAGTTACGAAACGAACGGAGAGGGGTGTCCTCATTCAACCACATTTCTTCCTTTATCTATTTTTCTTTTTAAAAGTGACTAAAGCCCCAAATAAATGGGGGCTTTTAGCCCCAAATGCTTATTTTTGCTGCTGTCTGTGAACGCAGGACGGAGCCCTTTCCCTGTGCTTCATCTGATTTTTTCTTAAGTACTTTATTTAACTGTTAAGGAGGGGGTGGGGGAAGCCCTTTGCATTAGCAGCAATAACCCATCACCCACAAATTGTAGTCTGTGCTCTCATCTACCACGAAAACGCAAAGCAAAGATCCGTGCAGAGGGAGGAAGCGTTTGGGCATAATTGCCGGTAGATCTTTGCTTTCACCATTTTTTTGGTTTCACCCAGAAAAGCCAAGCAGCGGCTGTGGTTTGCTTGGGGTGGGTTCATTATGAGCTCTCGCTGTTCTCTAACTTGATGTTTTTGGCAGATCGG
>NW_010427113.1:12987-13253 GCF_000710305.1 Buceros rhinoceros silvestris | reverse complement strand
ATGCCACATTGCCACAGGGGAGGACTGTGAGTTTTCCCTTGAGGGGGAAGGGGCGGCAGAAGCAACGCGGAGCAACTGGGACTGACCACAACCCACATTCCCTGCCCACCCTGTGCCACAGTGAGGGGAGGGGGTGGCAAAGCTGGGCCCAGGAAAGAAGGGAGGGGTGGGGGGAGGCGTATTTAAGATCTTCTTGTTGCTCTCACTGTCCTACTCTGATTCAGTTGGCGAGCTGGTAGAGGGTTTGTTGTTTTACATTACATTGA
>NW_010427113.1:0-12968 GCF_000710305.1 Buceros rhinoceros silvestris | reverse complement strand
GGTAGCAGGTGTGGGCCAGGAATAAAGGCAGGGGTGGGGGGAAGGTGTATTTAAGATAGGGTTGTTTCTCCCACTGTCCTACTCTGATTCGGTCAGTGAATTGGTAGTGGTTTTGTTGTTTAAATTAAATTCATTTTGTTTGCCCAAATCGAGTCTGTCTTTTGCCCGTGACCATAATTGGTGACTGGGCCCTCCCTGTCCTTGGTCTTGATTCTTAAGCCTTGTTATATTTTCTCCTTCCTGGACTTAGTGGCTGCGTGATGCTTGGTTGCCAGATGGGTTTAAGCCATGACGCTGGCCTTGAACACTTTCAGGGAGGGAGAAGCCACAACCTCTCTGGGAAACCCATTCCAGTTTCTCATCACCCTCACAGTGAAGAGCCTGTTCCTTACATCTAATCTAAAACTATCCTCTTTCAGTTTAAAGCCATTACGCCTATCCTATCACTGCATACCCTTGTAAAAAGTCCCTCTCCAGCTTTCCTGTAGGCCCCATTTAGGTATTAGAACACTGCTATATAGTCTCCCCAGAGCCACCACCTTCAACTCCAACTCTCTCAGCCTGTCCTTGGAGGGGAGGTGCTCCAGCCCCACGATCAGCTTTATGGCCCTCCTCTGAACTTTCTCCAGCAGATCCAGGTCTTTCTTATGCTGGGGCCCCCAGCATAATCTATTTCACATAGATATGTTACTGAAGAGCCCTAACAAGCAGACACGCTGCACTCATTTTCAAGCATTCGTCATGTCCCAGCAGAGGAAGTAAACAACGATTCATTCTCTGTGCCCATGTTCAATGCCTTCTGCAAGCTTTCCAATCTGCAGCTTCAGAAGCACTGACGCTGCAGAGTCCCAGCTGTCCCAGATCAGCTGCAGCAGTAGTGGCATCACATGAGCAGCAATGACACAAGCACAGCCACCTCTGAATGAAATGCCCTGTTCTCAGTCTTGCAGTCTCTATCTGGAAAACAGACAGCTATACACAGATTCAAGTTAGTATATGTGTCTCATGTCAAAATATTCTAGTTTATTGTCAGTTTTTACTTTTCTACATTTCTACAGAGAGTCTTGGTATAAGGTCATTTTGAATCTTCTCTGATTAAGATCTAAACTCAGAACTGGGACCTGAGAAGCAGGAATTTCTTAGTCTGGTTAGTGGTTTTTCTGTTTGATTGGTTTTGGTGCGTGGTTGTTTTTACTTATTGCTGCTAAGTCATGTAATCTAAAGCCTAAAAATTGTGTCAAACTACAAACCTCCATTAAAAAAAAGAACTTGAGTCTCACAAACTTCTGTGGAAAGACACTCTCTTGAGGTCTCTTATTTATGAATAAGGAAGAAAAAAAATATCGAACACTTAATACATGCAACTACGGATGCGTATTATTTTTATGCTCACGCTCACTTCAACCAGCTATTCTAACTTTTTGCCTTTATCTTCAACAACTGCTGGCCCAAGTTATGATTTTTAACCCTTGCTTTCTGTGCACGTGCTCTAGCCATAACTCTTGATTAGACCTGCAGCCTAACCAGGTGAAGCAACACCCACTGTAAGTGTAAAGCACAGTAAACCTCTGGTACTGCAGCTCTTCAGCCTCTTGCAGAGGACACAGAGTTCTACAGGCATGGGCATTACTCCTGTACCAAGTCACCGAGCAAGGCAGAGAACAGAAGCTGTGCAAGGTTTAGAAAGAACTTAAACATACCAACATAAAATGGTGCTACATGTGGTCAAGTTGACTACTCTGGAGAGCTCCAGAGGTTCAAAATCTGCAGACAACAGCTGTTGTGTTTCTCAAGAGATGAATGGTATAACGCCATGCTGGCTATCTCCCAACCACCACATTCTCATCTCTTTCACTTTTCCTCATGCATGTTTACACAGTTAAGTGCTGCCTAATGCAGGCCTGCAGCTCTCCCTGCGGCAGCTCCCTGGCGGGGGAACATCACCTCTCCAGTCCAGAACACTCCCATCGTCAGGAGTAATACTCCTCTGCCACGTCTCTATTGCTTCAGCTATGCCCTATCACAGAATCATAAAATGGTTTGATTTGGAAGGGACCTTAAAGATAATCTTGTTCCAATCCCCCACCACAGCTCAGCCACTTGCCCCTGCCTTTCTCTATCACAGACACTTCTACACACAGAAGCAAAAAGCTACAGGGCTAGTTGGCATCCCAGCTGTTCCTGTAACCCAAGCAGCTCCTTCACTTGCTCAAAGAGAATTATGAAAGGGGAGTCAAACTCAGCACCAGAGCAGTTTCCAAACTCACTGTCATGGGCCAACTTGAGAAAGAGCAGCTCTGCCCCTGCACCACAACACCTGTATCCAGATACCAGCTGCTGCAGCTTGATCAGCATAACATCTACTTGCACTAGCTTCCAGCTGCCACTTCGTAAGACAGAACCCTTTTAACCCCAAGGTTTAGAAGAAAACAGAAGCAATTAATTCTTAAAAGCAAAACCACACCCAATTACTGAGAGTAAACAAATAATCTCAGGCTGACTGTCTTCCAAACTAGGCAGAGGATTATTTCTTTTAATTCAACTCTGAGGACAAATTTCCAAAGACATAATACTACTTATCTTCAGCCACATCACCTAGTATCCATCCATAACATCTTTTCAGTTTTTACAGCCTCACTAGCTGAGTCAATCCTCAGCCTCATCTAGGAGTTTCAAATATTACTACTCCTAAAACAGTTTCTTAGGGCCCATCTGACAACTACCCTCCTTCCTTTCAGCATCTCAGATGCTTCACTATTACACACAGAGCTGCTGTTAAAGAGCTTCCTGCCATGAAACTCACCCACTATTTCCACTGTTTTCATCCCGACTCTTGCCTGTCCAATCCACTCATCCTGGCATCCTGTTAGTTCCCATTTCCAATCTGCCTGCCCACTCTGAAACTCTTAAGTCCCACAATCAGAGGCAACTACTGTGTCCTCTTCTTCTAAGTGTCTTTTACATCTCTTCATTTTTATCTCCAGGCATGCAAAGCAAGCATATATTTGAACACTCAAACTAGTCTTCTATATTACCGATCCTATCCTATGGAAAAGAAAAACAAAACAAAACCAAAAACAACAGGTGTGTGTGTGAGGAGAGGATGAACCTTCTAGGCATTATTCACAGACGGCAGGAGGAGATGGAGGCAGAGAGGAAGAAGAGATCAAGATACTGCTGTGGTTCCACTCCTGGTCACAAGAACATGCACTCCCTGGTTTTCTCTGTGAGCAGGGTATATAAAAAATTCCTGGTATAGTATCTCAAGTGCTATTTGTATTTAGAGTGGTAGAAAAATGAGCTGGTTTTAGTACAGTGGCCTGTTGGGTTGGTTTGCCTACTCAAAGCTTCATATGTAAACAATCTCTGCTCTTAAAAAATCTCTTATGTGCTTTTATCTAGAATTTCACGGAAGACTACCACTTAACTTGTAATTAAAGCATTCAGAAAAACTGCCAGACTTGAGGTAGCCTGCTCAACCCTAATTCCTGCACCGGGCTCCATGCATTAACACAGACTTAATTGAACACTCCCACGGCGGTTTTCTCTGAGTGCTTTCCTCTGCACACAGCAGCAGAAATAAGGCTGCATGGTCAACCACATTCTCCTCACCGCCTTTCAAGTCCTTGATTTTATAACACAAATATGTTTGCATGCCATAAGAAAATCAAACCCAAAATCTTAGCCCTGCCAGGCAAATTCTGTTTACCACATCGGGTCTCTAAAGTCTCTCTAGAGTAATTATGGAAGATATCCAGATTGCTCATACTGTAAAACCTCACAGTAAACAGGGCTGGACTCACAGTCTCTTCTAGGAGGCTTCCCTATCCACATTAAGCACTTGTGGGTTTAAATGCAACAAGCACTTCTGTTTCTCTGGAGACAGAAATTTTTATTCACAGAGACACAGCAAAGTCAAATTTGTCATGTCACCATACGCCTGTTCACAGTTTTACTCTGAGTACAAACACAAAAGATGAGAGACTATATCTGCTTGTTACTCTATGGCATCACTAGAAGCAATTAACAGTTTTGAGGTGTGGGGGGTGTGGTGTTTTGGGTTTTTGTGTGTTTGTTTTTTTTTTTTAATTACACTTTAGCTGGAATAAGATTAAGAATTAGAGCAGTGAAATGAAATAAAAATATCCTGTTAACTTGACTAGCTATTATCTCAAAGGAACATATCATGTTCAAAGAATAAGGACTGTAAGGACTACTGTCCTCCCAAGAGGGGAAAAAACAACTAGCCAGAAACAGTTAAAAAACCCCCTCCTGTTCCTGTGTCACCATATCAAGGAAGGTGGGACAGTATAAGCAGCTAAAGAGCTTGGGGCTAGCTTTCAAGATTCTCCTGCAGGCTGCCTTGCCTCCAACAGCTCTTGCCAGTGGGAGGAAGGTGAGGCACAGTTAGTCACCTGGCAGCATCTCCTTCCTTTCATCACATCAGTATACGAAATGCCAGTGATCTGTATAAGACAACTCGCACACAAGGAGGGTGTTCAAACAAAACTGTGTTGGCTACAGCGCTGCCATCAAACGGACTAAAATAAAGGCTCGGCTTCCTGACCTGGATCTTCAGCAGCAGTCCTTAGAAGGACTCTTCTCTTAAAAAAGCAAACATCAAAAGAAAAAAAAAACTAAAACCAAAGTCTGACTTTCTTTTTTGTTGTATTATGATGACGATGAAACACTGTATTTCATCTCAAGCATGATACCTTTTGAAAAGGGCTAGCAGGGAAATAACCAAGTCTTGTGCCAGCAATTTCTGCCTAAAGATGGGGTACCGTTCTGAAGACCTGAAATTAAGAAATTTAATAGCTTTGTGCAAATAACTACATGTCGAAAGCTTACAATTTCATTTTCCCCAGGTTTTGAAAGAAATCATCAATATAAATGGGCTATAATATAAATTTTAAATCAAATTACATGCCTGAACTAGTTTCACAAGCTTCACCTAAAAACTCCCACCATTCTGTTGAACAGGAACACAAGTCACTATAACTAAGTTGTCAGTTATCTTTGTTGAGCAGATCACAATACAAAATATACCTAAGAAGTAGCATAAAAATCGATGAAATTAGACTTGAAAAAAAATATATACCTGTTCTCTATTCAACTATTTCCAAGTTCCACTGCTTACAAAATGACCTACTTTATGTCAAAGTTGTCCTCGGGGCCATGCAAGAACTGTCACAAAGTAACAGGCCTGGGAACTCACTTTTAATAATCTAATTAATTTATGCATTCTTGAGTTTACTGCAGAACTAGCCAAAGGGTAATTTATTAATCTAAGAGCCTAGATTCAGTTGTATGCATGACCTGAGAGACAAATGCGGCTGTGATTTCCCTTTTCATGAAATCAACTTCAGGCTCGAGTACCAAGACTGTGAAGTGGTAATAAAAGGTCATATTCTAAAACAGTGGCTGTACTCCATCATCCGGAATACAAGAAAACCATGCATTGGTTTAGTCCTGTAATGAAAGGAATGTGCATGACACAAACATTATATAGACTATCTTTAAAATACAAATGCTGAGTATTTAGTATCAGGATAAAATAGAAGTTTCCTTCCTAAAGAAATCATCTTTCCTCACAAAGATTTATAGATCTGTGGTTTTCTCCAAGTTTTCTCCAAACATTTGGTTCAGAGGAATCAGAACTGCCTCACCACTGTCTCGCAGAGATACAGCTATTTTGCCTGCAAACTGCTCTCTTAGGAGAGTAAACCAGAGAATACATGACTGAAGATAAATCAGGCATTTCTTACTTCCATTACCAATATTAATTATATCTCAGATTAAGTGAAGTTCACCATCAAAAGTCACCTGTAGAAAGTGTCACTAAGCATCTTCTCAAGTCCTGTCTAACTCAAGGGAACTGCAATTTTGAGCTACAACCAAGACGGGATTTCATTTAGTCTTTTATGTTTCACATGTGTCAGCGTTTCAAAAAGGGGACCCTCTAAAATAACAATGCTACAAAACACAGAACAATTCCAGTACTGTAGTCTGGAAGTTGAATAAGGTGAACTAATGTACTTCAGCCTGATTAGAGCTATATGGACTTATTCAGGATTTCATTTTAAACTTGCATTACACTTTAATCTGAAATAACTTTCAAACGCAGAAAAACACTTAAGATACAAATGTTCGTACAAAGATATGTCCCCTCACTTCTTTAAAAAAAAAAATCACTGAGAAACAAACTATTGGAAACACTTCAGAAATGGAAAAAAAAGGGGTTGGAAAAAAGTCAGTATATGGCAATACAAGGCCTTAGCTGATAACAAAATCTGAGGAAGCAGCTCATACACATGTAGTGCAAATTCTGCTTTTTATGGAACAGGATCTACCGCTCATCTCTTTCATAACATTCACAAAGCATTACTGAAAGCTGATGTCCAATAAGATATTAAGAAATCTTCATTAACCATTAGAAGCACTCTAGCTCCCCAGGTAACTTAGAGTTCACTTTTACTCGTAAATTGCACTTTTTATTTCTAATTCTTCTTCACCACATTTCAAATCCCCAGGGTGACAGGAGAAGAGGAGTATGGAGAGGTCTGTAGCGACTGCCACCTGCAAGTATCTTTGCAACAAAGCTTCAAAATTTGTCCAAGAAAGATGCAACAGTTCCGGCTTTTTAGTAAATTGGTTGGCACCTTTGTTTCCAGTTGCTAAATTGGACTGAAAACCCAACTAATTCAAATTTTCTGCTGAGTACTGTAGCTGCTAAAGTAATAAGCCATCATCCTGAGCCCATGAATAATGTGCCTGTGGCTATTCAACAGGAGGACCTCCCAGCCATTTTCCCTTTTGAGGACAAGGGCTTTCAGCCAACGATCCTTCAGAGGAAGCTGTGCCCTAGAGTCCATACACTACTGCCATTCTGAAAGCCAAGCAAGAAATGAAGTGCGTGTCATCATCTGTGCTTTACTACAAAGCGAAGCCCTACCATCCTTTTCCTTCAACAGACTTCTAAGTCTGCCAAAGTGCACAGACACGCAAGCCCTGTAGCGGCAGAGTGCGTCAGCCCTGGGTCTGAAAGAGAAGCACACATGCAGTGTCTCCCAGGGCTATTCAGCCACGTAACACTCTCTTTCTGCAAAATCATATCTTATTACTGTTCTTTCAGAGTGAAAACCCATGTAGCAGAAGATCTCCTCCTGTTGCTGTGTTACCACAGCAGACCCACCTGGCTTGGTTTATTTTCTGGCAGTGAGAACACATGCCATGGATCCCACAGCCCCTCAGATCCACGCTCCACCGCTGCATGCTGGCAGCAAGCCTCACTACTCACCGCCTCCAAGTTGTCCACACAGCACAGAAGAGGTTAGGGAGCAAAGCTTTTGAGTAGTCTTTTTTTCTACTTACAAATGAACTCAGCTAATGAACGTTGCTGCAGAGCCGGCTATTGAACTTTGTAGACATGAGGAGGAGAAAGGTTTTGACAGAAGCTGCTCATAAATCGGTATGTAAGTACCAATCTAGACACTGGGCTGTCTATAGGCATCTGTACGTTTAACAGAAATGGCTCAGAAGCGTGAAAACCAGAGAACAAACTGTCTTAGCGCTCCATCCCCCACCAAAAAAGCAGCTAAACATTTTCTCACCAGACTTTTTCCTCCTGCAGCGTGTTCCCACACAGATGGCAAAACATTTTTTGAGGCCTTGTACTGCATGCTCCACTGAAGTCAGTGGGAACCCTGACAGTGACTTCTCTAACAGAAAGACTGAATCCATCAACTCAAAACCAGAAAAATTAAAAGTTTTTTTTTTCCTTCTCCTACAAAAGAATAAGCACAAGAATATTATGATGGTTGCCAAATGGAGAAACCAGGAGCCCTTCAAACTGCTTCCAATGACTCAATTGACCACCGTGATATTAATCCCTAGAGAACAATACTGTTGCGGCATAACATTAAGTCCAACCATATCCAACAAAATTTCAACACCAATACACGTAAGACCTTATTCTCAAGCAAAAACAGGATGTGCATTTCCAAGTGCTCAAAGGCACGTTGAGCAAAGGGAGCGTTAGAATAAACTTTAAAAGTCAAAGTTGATTATGAATCTTCTGAGATGTGTCAATGCTGAATACTGAAGGACAGGGTAAGGAGGTCTATAACCCTGCATCTGCTTTTCAATCCAAAATACTGCCCATCTGAAACATGCACCCGCCCCTCTGTACCATGCATTGCCAACAGATCCCCCAGCCTCATCACACAAAGGGCGAACACCCAGGCCAAGAGCAAGGAGCACCCATCTCAGCCGACATCGTTACAGGGTTGAAAGGGCAAATAACACTATGCATTCTAAGTCCATGTAATGTATGAGTCACGCTTTCAACACGAAACAAATAAGTGATGTCTACTTAACACCAGCAACAGTGTTAACAGGTTGCTGACAGCATGACACAGCTACTCATCAAGCTCCCACCCAGGGTAGGCCCTGGGTGAACTCCTCCGTTATTTGAAATCTGAACCACAATAGTGCAGTAAGGTGGTCCCAAAACATGATACAAACCCACTTTCTACCATATCCCAGTATATGGGAGGGAACAGATAAATACTTGTGTCATTTTGAAGAGTTTAACACCAACTCCACTCCACCGATGTTTCTGAACTTCACACACTTCAAGCTTGTAGAATATTCTGCTCTTGAAAACAATGAGGTTTGTAAGAGGACTTAATTTCTGTTGAAGCCTGCACCCCATTCTAACTGAGGCATGATACCCAAAGAAATACAAAGACATGACCATAGAAAATTTTCTACTGTTTTAAAATTACTTCAGCTTGAGACTGCAAATTTAGCCGTTCCTGACAGCTAGCACTCTCGGGTTGGTTTCCTGCCTTGCTGATCGTTGTTTTTAAGATACGCTGGGCTAATAGTATGGTAACATTAAAAAACCAGAAAGAAAGAGTGACTTTGATTGAATACTCTTCAAAAAGCCAACTGAGACCAGGTCTGCTGTGTAGCATAGATGAAGTGCCTTGCCAGGAAGATACACAAATACCTTTCATAGAGGAAGCAGCATATGAAAACCTTCAGCTACTTTACTCTTACTGCTGGTAAGAGGTAAAGAAAAAAAAAAGCAGCAAGTTTTAGCATGATGCAGACTAACATTTCCAATTCTGAAGCTAAGAAAACGGAAGCTAGAAATGCCCAGAAGAGGACACTACATGCAGAGTACACCAACTCACCAAAACTGCTGATGAAGTCTACCAGAGTCTACTATCATTTCTTCTTGTTTGCTATGTAACCAAAGAAAACTAAATTTCAGATGAGACAATCACTACAAATTACATCAAATTCCTCAGCCTTTCATTCACCTGTCAGTTCTCCTCTGTTCTTCCTGCTGTCATCATCCTTGTCAAAAATACTAGCCTTTCTTTACTTTCACCTGCCTTTTTTTCTGCCTTTTTCTGCACAGATGCTGGTACTTTGAATCTATTTTCTCTCCGCTTATGTCCCTACTGCTGCCCAGAAATAAATCGTGGAGACATATTTGCATCTGATTAACATGGGACATTATAGACCTGAATTGACATTTGTCTTCTACACCCAGCAACGTCCTTTTCTTTCCCATTTAAATTGTTCATCTTGTCTATTGCCAGAGAAAACTTGCTGGGGAAATTCAAGTATTAACTGGATGAGTTCTGAAAACACATAAGACCAAGAGGCAGAAAGATGTAGTGCCTTCATAAACATCTAAATAGCTTCTCCTTCACGGACTGTTCAAACGCTGAATCAAAGCCATCCTCTGGTCAGCTGTCATAAGAAGGGAAAGTCCTGACCTCCCCTTCCACCTTTCCTGCACTAGCACTCCAGCTCATCTGACCCCCAGTGAGCTGGGTTAGAGAAAATCATCTTTTTTTTGCATTTGTTTGCAGGGGTTAACTTTGTGCCGGCTCAACTCCTTAAATTTCCTCATTGCAAGATCACACATATGCTAAAATCTGGAAGAGCAGAAATGAGGAGGAGGGGAAGAAAACTGACTCCTTCTGCAACAGCATGTACTGCTTAAACTCAACATTTCTGCTAAACCACTCCGTAGCGGCTCTCCTGTTAGTTTGGTAAGAAACTCTAAAATTAGCTCACACAATTTGACCATCTCAAAGAAGAGACTGACTGTTCTCGCTACAGATCTTAAACTACAACAGCTCAAGATGCTGATGTTGAAAGTCTGCAGAAGTGGGGACATTCAGTGACTTCAAACCTAGCTGTATATGGGAGATTTCTTGGTGCTCTGTGTTGCTCCAAACTCCTAACCACAGCGGTGCTCTTGTATGAAACAACTGTGGTAAAGGAATGAAACAGTGATAGGAACACATAATACCACTGCTCAATGGAGCGACTCTCACCTGTACTGGAACCAAAATCTTAAAAGCTATTTTCCAGACTTCAGCATGTAATTGTCCATTAGCATATCCACAAATATCCAGCAATAGCTCAACATACAAGCTTCTAAAATAAATTCTAAAATCTCCTCTAAAATACTAAAAAGTATATACTTATTAACTGACATGGTATTGCAAGTTTAGCTTTAATAACATCAATCTTCTCAAATCCCCTTAGGTTCCTTGTTGTGAAGCATAAACATAATTCCCACTTCTTGGATGATCCCTTTCGAATTCTTTTCTTCTGAGATTGAGTGTACAGACTTGTCAAGCTGTGTGGGAACCTGGACAAGCAACATTAGCTGCAATACTTCACAGATGTTTAAAGAAATACTCATCAAAATCAAATTTTCCTTTTTTTTTCTTTTTAAGGTCTGTAATTGCTTCAAAGAAAAGCAAAAGAAAACCACTAAAGGATCTTGATATTGCCTCCAAAAAATGGTAATTTCCCATATGGAACTCAGAAGTTGAATTTACAAAGAAGCCATTTATTGATCATAACTCTTTGGCAGTGCGGTCTTCCCAGGCCAAGCTGAAGAAATGAGTAATGAACGGAGGAAATTAGGCGTTTTGTGTTGCTTAGTTATCACTGTTCTTCAAGAAGACATATGACTTAGGATATGAACCAAGTAAATTAAATTACATTGGTTTATATTCTCATGAAAACATTGTGTTGTTTCTTCAAACAGCTGGAATTGGACATTTTGTCTATCACTAAATTTCCATGGGATCAGGGCTTTTCTGATCTACAGAGAAATTTATAGAAAAAGAAACTACGAAGGCAAGAAATTATTTGGTATCAGATCATATTTCCTCATATCCAGATTAACAGTATTCCTGTTTCAACAGTCATACACAGACAGAAGAAAACCACGGTATTGTCATTACTGTACAAGTAACCTTCCTCTTATCTGTGTTAATACATGTGACAGCTAACAGCACCCACAAAATACAAAGCTGGTATCTTAACAGATATTGTAATGCATCTTCTAAACACTCCACAGAAGTGGAGTTTCCAGCAGAAGCTCCTGCCTTAGCTAAAGAGAAAGGCACCCTCCCTTTCCCTAGCAAGGTTCACCCTAAGGCCTCCTATCAATTTGAAGTAGTCTTAGGGACCTTAGATTCAGTGTTGTTCTCAGTCTCAACATTAAGCCAGATGCCTCAAGAACTGTCAAAAATTGTAAAAATCTAAAATCCTCACCTTTCATTTCATTAGCAATTTACAGTAACACCACCTGAGTGAAAGTCTCACCCTACTCAAGGAAAAAAAAATTAAGAGCTAAAATTCTGTGTTTAAATTATTTAAAAAACACATGCTATACCTACATAAAACAAAAATATGAATAAAGCCATTAATAATTGGCCAGATATTCCAAAACCTCTCCAAGATTATAAATTATCATTAATCCACAACCATCTAGAACAGTTTTCTGTAAGAACAACACATCTATAAAAACAGATTATCAGTGGGATTTTCCAGTCACCAGAAGTATACGGTATCTGTAAGATAAAAGCTGGCACTCAGTACAGTGCTCTGTAATAATTTTAACTGGATAAAAGCTAACTGCAGGATGATAATGCTGCCATATGAATTAGAAAGCGGTGGTAATAAACTGCTTGGGAAAAAAAATGGAGTGTCCCAGAAATCAAGAAGTATTTCCCACATCCATCCTTGGAGCATTGCCCTGCTATGAATTCAGGCAAGCATCACCTTCCTGACAGCTTCAAAGCTACAGAGTGAGAGAAACTGTCTTTCCCTTTTTTTATTTTTGCCTGCAGAACTGACAGCTGAAAATGGGTGTGTAATGCCCTTTTCCTTGCAAAGACAGACTTCTGAACATGAACCTAGCTCTGTGCTACCAATATAGACAGATCGGCCCACAGTCTGCTACTAATAAGCTTCATATGCACAGTTACAGCATAATAAACACATCCGTCGTCAGTACTTCTGATTTCCATTTATTTCAATGTAGATGGACAACAGGCAGGAAAAAAAAAAAAAAAGAGAGAAAAGAAACCTGCCCCCTGTCCTGGGTCCAACATGGAGGAACCGGATGCTCTCCTGTTGTCTGGCTTTCTTCCTCCCAGAGAGCTGTGGTTGTCCTGAGCTTCCAGGAAGGAGGATACGCCTCCGTGAATGAACTCATAAAAGGGGCGTGCTGAGAGATTCGGGGACATCTTGTTTTCCCCTCTGCTCTATCTGCCCTCCTCTCTATCTTGTCCGTGCTGCGGCTCTCTCAAATATGCCGCGCAGGACTCTTGAATCTTACGCCCCGGGACTGGAAACCTTTATCGAGGAGAGAAAGACACGTCCATGACCTTCAGGGGAAGAAAGACACGTCCATGACCTGCTAGTTCCCTGAAGCAGTAACAGACTCCTTCTGCAAAATGGGTAGAACCTTCTCCGTTTCTGCCGATTCCCGGCGGGGGTGGTGTTTGAACTGTTTTGCCGTGATGGATTGACCCAGCGATATCCCCTTATCTCTGCGGCGGATGAAGTAGGCACAAACGCGGGAGGGAATTTGAAGATATTCCACTGGGACGCGACCAGGCCGGCCCGTGGCGCAG
>NW_010427112.1:0-3035 GCF_000710305.1 Buceros rhinoceros silvestris | reverse complement strand
GGGGCCTGCCAAGAACGGGAGATCTGGAGGACTTGGTGTAAACAATAAGATGTGGACAAAAGACTATGAGCATGACAGTATTTCAGGTAAAGAAAATATTGGCATGGGAATATAGTCAGTAAAGGATACGAAAAGAAGCAAATTCTCTTTCAAAATTGAACATGAGTTCCTACTTGTTTCTAAAGCACGACAATTTTTGACTCTAAGAGATGAACAATTATTCAAATATATACTTTCATGAAATTTTTGGAAGTGTTCACAGAGCTCTATGTTAGAAAGGAAATTGAAAGGAATTCTTGAAAGGGATCCTAAGAGCTATTAGAAAGCTCCATATCTATTTCTTTTTTTATATATCTACTTCATTTTTTAATCCTAGATTGTGAGTTTTCTGTGCGTTGTCTTACTGCTCAAAATGTGCAGAATGCATTACAGCTCTGTTCCTTGTAGAGATCCATAAGGGTTCTCTCACTAATGAGAAATGTAGGGGACTTTTCTCTACCTATTTTCATTACCAATATGAAAAAGACAAGGCAACCCAATAAATCATAATAGTCACATTCTGAGTAATGAATACAAAGATTTGTGACGAGGGAGAAACCTCTAGTTGAATTTCTAGAACCTGATTTACCCTGCTCACTCCTGTGAAAATCAGTTCTCTGTTGAAACAGATCGATGTAAGAAAAAAATTGACCCTCAATAGGCAGATTGATATTTAACATCTGTTAGATATGTATCCATTATACATATCCAAAAGGACAGATCTTTATTGCCATTTCATCTTGTCACAAGCTTTTTCAGAAGTGAACTCTGAATTTTTCAAATTCACATGTCTCCAGGAAGTAAAATTTTAAGGCAACTGCCAGATATAAAAAATCAAAGGATAAAATTTGCAAGAACCAACATGAAAATTATCAGTTTCAAGTATTTCTTATAAGAATAGGTTCAGCATCATGAACCAAACTAAACTTCCAATCTGAAAGAATGTTGTAATTATGTAAGTTATTATGATTCAACAAGACTCAGCCTATCCAAACAAGACCCTAAGTGCTCTGCATTCACACCCTGACATACATCAATAGGCTGCACCTGCACTGTTCCCAGCTCCCTGTTTGGAACTGTATTGTATTTTTGGCAATCTGAAATCTAAGCCCAGGTTTCCCATAAATCCCATTTGTCTTTCGAGGGCAAACCGTAGAAGCAGGCGATGTCGCGGAAGGCAGAAATACAAGCATACCTCCCTTTACGCAGACTCTTCTGTCTGGCTGACATTAACCCTGTTATACTAGCACACAAATGGGGAGAGAACTGGCCAGCCAGAGTATGTGGACATGCCTTGAAATGAATTCTAACCTCCAGATTTCTGCTGAGTTTTGCCTCATGGAATACCAGCTGCATTTATCTGTACAGTTGTTTATACTGTACAGGTAAACAGTATGAACAACTGTATGAACAGTTCATACGGAGTCTTCTCCGACACAGCCAAAAGAAATTCCATGTAAATCTTGTTTATAAGATTTTCTGCTTTAAATTCCTAGCATATGGGAGGCGACATCAAACTCATCGAGTCCAACATTGACTCAAAACACTGCAATCCCTTCAAGAAAACTGCTTTAATTAATTAATTTCCCCAATTTCCTCATGCTAAAAAAGAAAAAAATAAGAAAAAGAAAGGCATAAAAAGATAGATGCTTTGATAGTTTGGATATTTTGCAGTCTTTCTACTAATTTCTATTTTTCTTATCAGTAGTCAGTAAAAATGGTAACTACTTAACTACTTTTCAAATCCAGTAAGGGAAAGGCAGTCAGAAAAAGAAAACACGTTATCTTGCTCCATATGTCCATCAAGAGACTTCAGCGGCAGCAAATCAATTCACAGGAAATTGAAACTATATAGTTTACTAAATTTTGGGAGAATCCTGGGAATTATTTAAAAGGATGTGCTGGAAAGCATCTGAGGGAAAATCAAACCAAATCAACAAAACTAAAACTTAAGCAGGGAAAAAAAAAAGAAAAGAAAAGAAATCCAAATCAGTTTAATTAGATTTGTTTTAAGGGTGAGGAGACTATCAGCTAAGGAACATGAGACAATTTCCTGGAGAGGTTACCACCAACAGAGTCAGAAAAGTTCAGTGTGTTAAGGTGTATGTATACTTTTGGTATTAAAGAAGGTCATTAATTTGTTAATGGCACTACTGAGAAAGGTTGAACAATTAATGAAACAAGAAATAAAGTATTAGACAATGGGGTGGAAGGAAATCATGTTAATAGAAAAGGACTTTATGAAAAAATACAGGATTATTTTTCAAGATAAAAAATATGAGTCAATTTTTTGGCCATACTCTGAATACAGAGAAACTGAGTCATAAATTGGGTAAAGGTATCATAAATGTCATCTTTGTTTTGCCTCAGATTTCACCTTCCTTTATGTCAACTGTATGGCATCCTGGGATTGGTGCAGCATGCTTTGGTACAGTTAGGGGAAAAGAAAGATCTTGTAATTGAGGGTTGGTGTCCAGAAACCAACCAGGACCTCAGAACGTTTTGTAATGTTTTTTCCTCTTGAAAGTGGTGGTGTCCTGTGTACATTGTATGTTTGCATTAAATGACTGAGCGGCTGTGGAGTCTTCATCCTTGCAGATATTCAAAAACCATCTGGACATGGTCCTGGGCAACCAGTTCTAGATAGCCTTGCTTGAGCAGTGGGGTGGACCATGTGACCTCCAGGTGTCCCTTTCCACCTCAACCACTTTGTGGTTCTATGAAATGTGGTAGTTAATAGTGCCTGTATGATTTATAGTATTCCCTGTACAAAGTTATTACTGAGATAAGAAAACCACCTCATCAGATAACATTTTTTCTTCTTTTTTTTTTAATACAGTGGTCAAATGGTTTGATTTCAAAGAATTAAATGCCAGGATACTTGTTAGCATATTTTATTTACTGTCTGATTAGAAAATGGTTCTGCTCTTTCCACTAAGAGAAGTTGTCCTGGTTTGAGCTAAAACTTCGTGGTTTGAGCTAAAACTTCCTTGTTT
>NW_010427111.1:524-4540 GCF_000710305.1 Buceros rhinoceros silvestris | reverse complement strand
TCCCACCGTTGCCTGGCTACCAGCCCCCCGTTCTTGGAAGGAAGCCCCGGCGGAGCAGCCGTCCCCACCGGAGGGCACTGAGGGCGGACCTCGGGCATGGTGGGACTCGCCCGGGATTCCCGGAGCCCGCTGGAGCGCAGGGAGCGGGGGACTAGCCCTCCTCCCCGGGTGTTTGGCAGCGTTCTGGCTCCTGTTGTTAAATATTTTAGTAACGCCGTAGCAACGCGTAAACAGCAGAATGCTTTATCCCGGGAAGGCACAGCAGAAGCAGAGGGAAGGAAGGGCGTCTCTCTCGGGGTGTGTTGTTAATGCTTCCTGAAGGAACAGATAGCGGAGTCCATGTGGTGGAACTCGGATCTCGCAGGAATATTTCTGTGGGAGGGAAAGTGACAGGTGGTTTGTGTGGATGTGCTTTGTAGCACGAACGAGCAGCCTTTCGGGAAAAGCACCATGTGGATTAGGACTTGAAGCTCTCCCCTGCACCCATCTCAGCGAGCCCGCGGTGTTCCAAGGCACTGTTGGATCCCACTGGGGTTTTAAGTCCCTCCAGGTGGTTTCACTCCCAGTTTGAAACACAGGCAAGCCCGGGGAGCCCCTGCCCACACGCAACAGGAGCATGGTTCTGAGGTGGACTGACAGGGAGCGCATGAGGGATGGCTGCCAGCGTAGAGCGCGGTTGCTGTGGAGCCAGGCCACCCGTCAGAGTGTGCCCGCGGGCCTGGCAGGAAGTGCCCGCTGCCCGCAGGGTGTGTGGCCGGCTGCACCTTCCTCCCAGTAGCCTTGTCTTTTCATGCTAGCCTCAGAATTTTAGCTGCCTCCTTGGAACCATTCTGGTCGAATGTTGTGGAGAGCCGTGGTTTTGCAGGAGCTTGGTGGTGAAGCCAACTCCCCAGCGCAGCGGGCTGGCAGCGTGGCGCCTGGCCGCTCCCCTGCGATCGCCTTTCGGACTGCTGGTGTGTTTCCAGGGCGTGAAGGGGCTGCAGAGGGAAGGCACCACTCGCACCACACAGCACCGTGGTATCCAGACGAGGGGCTGTGCCGCCTGGTTGTCCCCCCTCATGGTGTGCAGCCACAGCGGTGCCGGCAGGGACAATGGCTGCGCCGGGTGGGCACTTCTGTTTGCCTCATGCTCGGCAGTGGTTGTGGCTGACAACAAGGGCAAAGGAGAGAGTGGAGAAAATGTCTGCTCTGATGCTGTGCTGAGCGTGGCAGCATTGTGGTACCCCAGGACGTATGGGAGCTCAATACAGCTTCTGTTACGCTGCTGCCTCAGTGGTTTTTGGTGATCTGGATTTCTCTCACCACCAGGACCCGCCAGGTAACCTCTGCTTTGACTGACCCGTTTGGTCCCCGTTGTGCCGCTGCCCGGTTGTGCCCCGCTCGGTGTGCAGAGCCCGGGGCTTAGCTGGCGTGGGACGCAGGCTGGGGAGAGCTGGGTGTGGCGGGGGTCGGGACAGTGCCAGCGGGTGCGCTGCTTGGGTTTGCAGCACCCGAGTCCCTGTTAAGCAAATGAGAACAGCAGCAACCGACTCCTGACGCGGTGGTGGTGTTTGCTGCTTCCCCGAGCTCTGCCGACGCCAACGCTGCCGGGCAGCCATTAGCCGGGCAGTCGCTGTGCTGGAGGTTTGTCTCCAATGAAGAGCCAGCCTCGCTGTTTTGTGCCTGCTGCTTCTCGCCTGGGGAAACCCGTATGGTCGAGGTGGGGGCAGGGGGCAGCTTGGCCAAGCCTGCTCCACAGTTTAGGGCCAGTTGCCCGGGGCTGGAAGAAGCGCTGCAGGAGGCAAGTTTAACACCGGGGTACAGGTGGGGGGTGCAGCATGGGGAACACTCAGAGCCTTGTTTAACTGTGTCCAGCAATTCCCTGTGACCGCGTGTTCCTGCAGGCGTCAACCCGGTCAGGGCTGGTCCACGGGGGTCTGCGTGTGAGGCTTGTTCAGCAGAAGGAGGGCTGAAGTTTGGGATTCTGGGGCTCCGGGAGAGGGTTTGCTTTGACTATCCTCTGCTTTCGGGAGATACCCCAAACCTGCAAGAGGCAACTGGATCTCAGTAAAATCAGTTTTATGTTGTCCGTCCGGTCAGCCTTCGAATTGGCACTGCCTTTGGGAAGCGCTGTCTGTATCAGCACAGCGAGGGCTGGGAATCTCTCCTCTCTCATTGAGGAGCACGAGGCGCACCAACAGGCACTAAGAGCCAGATTGATGCTGACGTGAAATGGCAGAAGAGCACATCTAGGCAGAGCTGGAAACGTCCATTCACACATGCACGCTCCCCAGTGCTCCAGGCAGCTGAGCACTGCTGTCACGGTCTTGGGGGCTTTGCACAGAAACTAGAGATTTTAACTAGGTCTGATCTTCAGGAGATGCCCTGAGGACTCCTGACGGAAGGAGGAGGCTGCCCCACATTAGCCTGTGACGGCTGAGACTTGACAGGGCAAATCTACGCAAAACAAAGAAACGGAAAAGGGGACTTGTAGATTCAAGGCGGTGAACAAATTTACCTGCCTTGCCGTGGTGTGATTTGCGGTGCCACAGAGAGCTGATTTGGGGCAGTCTGTGGGGGTCTGTCTGTCTGGATTTCCCCTGCTCCTCTCTCTCTCTCTCTCACAGCCCCGGTACACACAGGCACTAACCCAGTGACATGCAGAACTGCAGGGAGGGATTATCCAGGAGCAAGAGGCAGCTGAGGCAGGGCTGTGGCTGTGCCTTGTGCGGAGCGTGGTGGCTGCCAGCTTGGCAGGGAAGCATCCGGCCAGCTCCGGTGCCTGAAAGCTGCACCCGGGTGGGTACGGGGGGCTGCCGGGTACGGGGGACTGCCAGCCCCCCCGGGCTGAGCAGGCTGCCCCAGATGGCACTTTCCCAGGCTGGTGAGGTCATCCCTGGGCAGAGGGCCCTGCCAGCGGGCAGGGGCAAGCGAGGGCGGCTGTGTAAACCCTCACCGCGGGCACGGTTAACCCCTCAGCCTGGGCTCTTCACCAGCCTACCAGAGAGGGGTTCAGTGGAAGCACAGGTAAGCCCCCGAACAGCAGCCTCCATGTTCTCCCTTGTCTGTGTTGTTGCTTCCTTCCCCCGGGAGCCTCTCCCAAACGCCTGCTGTCCTCCTGGCAGCCACTCTCGCTCAGCTGTGCAGATAGGGATGGGCAGGGTAAATGTTTGGGTTTCCCTCTTAAAATTGCAGATTGGGTTGAGATGAGAGGGAAGGAGAGCTCCGGGCACCGCTACTCCGCTGCTGTGCCACTCGGTCTCTCTCTGTATTTAGGCAGATCTCACAGTTTTAGTAGGAAAACCCCACATTTGGATTCCAGTTGTGCGTGATGTGTGTAGCACCGCCGGCTCCCCGTGATTTGTACAGCTGTGTGGCTGCTCAGTTGGGTGGCTGCAAACCCGGTGTCACTACCGGGGAGAAAAGAGGGCGATTTGAGCCCAGCAGCGTGGATGACGAGCGGGCTGTGCAGACGTGGTCGGGCATGGGGCCGCGTGGCTCATCCAGCAGCCGTTGTTTTTCCACTGCCTTTGTGCAAAGGCACAGCTGGATTCAGCGTGAGTGGAGGGCAGGGATCGGTGCCTTCGTGCCAAGAGCGCTGCAGTCTGAAGGCACAAGCGGGGAGAACAGCAACCGCTTTGCAGCGTTTGCTCTTCTCACTTTACTTCAGCTTCATGAAGAAGTGGGTGGGCCAGCTTGAGACAACCCAGAAAACCTGTGGCGCTTCGCAAAGCATATGCTTTCTTGGAGGAGAGCGGGGCTCGTCTGCGCTCCAGAACGCTGTGTTTGTTTTTCGAGCAAGGACACTGCCAATCCCAATGATTAACTCGTGCAGAGGGAAGTTCTAGCGTGCAGAAGTGTGTGAATTTTAGGAATCGAGTGAGGAAAACAAAGAACATATGTGTGCTCCGTGCTTGGCTTGGTGAAAAAGCCAACTCTGCTGCGCTACATGCGAGAAGCCAAAAGCTGAGCAGAGGGCTGGAACCGAGGTCTGTGGCTGCAGGGGCCCCACGCTGGCCCGCTGCCTCGGGCGGCTG
>NW_010427111.1:0-424 GCF_000710305.1 Buceros rhinoceros silvestris | reverse complement strand
GCTGTCGGCGCCCCACGCTGGTCCGCTGCCTCGGTGGGCTGCGGGGGAGCAGGGAGCAAAGCCGTCAGCGGGCACCGGCGCTGGGAGGTGCTCGCTTCTGTGCGTGCTGGCAAAGCACGCCCAGGCTGTACATCACCTTTCCTGGTGTCACCCCGAAACAGAAAAGGTGTGAGGGCAGATGGCTCGCATGTGATGAGTGACTTGGGGTGAGACTGAGGGGTGCTGGGTGAGAATTGCTGCCTTTGGGGGTGCCAGAGCTGCCTGCTGCTGGGCAGGGGCAGTTGTGAACAATGCAATGTTCCCCGAGTGCCTTCTCCAGGGGATGTCACCGAGCTGCTGCTGCAACAGCAGCCAAATAACAGCAAAATAAACAGCGAAAATCCCATCGGTGATTTGTTAAAAAAATAAAGGCATCATTAATACG
>NW_010427110.1:0-11982 GCF_000710305.1 Buceros rhinoceros silvestris | reverse complement strand
CTCGCTACACGTGCGGCCGCGGGGGGAAGAGAAGGCACATGGCGTCCGCGGAAGCACTCGGCCCTAAGCCCAGCCCCTTGCATAAGCTGTTGACTGCTGTGGGTGGGGATGGCTGCTCTGCTTGCAGCTCCAGCGTGAGCTGTGGGTTTGGCTGCCTTAACTTTATGTAATGCTGGTGATCCTTCTGCTGTCTGCTTTGCTGTTAATTCCTTCCTTTCCCTGCAGGCATCTTTCACCCAGGGAAAGCTACCTTGCCCAGGGGGCTTCTCAAAGCTCTCTGTCCCTAGAAAAATAAGTCTGAGTGGCCCTAGCAGGCAGTGGATGCTTAGTGGAGAAGACGAATGTTGAACTGTAGCTGCCTTTTCTGTAGCGTGATCTGACACAGGTGAATAGCACGAGACAGGTCTGCTTGTGACCTTGCGGCATTGGGGAAGATGGTGATTTCTGTAATCATGGTGAAGGAGAGGAATTTTGCAAACTGGGATTTGTCTCATCTGAGATGAGGTCACTCTGAGGAGGGGTCACTAACAGGCGGGGACTTTGTGTCAGATGGGGAAGGAGGTAAGGTCAGAATCAGGTTAGGGTATTTCAAGGTATAAGGGGAACAAGTGCAGGTCTGGAATTTGCCGTCTTGGGGAAGCAGAAGGGGAGTATTTCGTACAGGGGTCTGATGAGGAGTTCCGGGAGACAGATGTGATGCTAAACCTGCTTCAGCTGGAGCTGTTTTGTTGGTTTTCCCATGGAGAAGAATTAGTATGTAGATTTTCGTTTTCTGGTGTGTTTTGGGGTTTTTTGTGTTGGTTTGTTCGGGTTTTTTAATACCCCTTTGAGGCATGCATCAGATGGAAGCTAGATCTCTAAGGATTTCTGTATCCAAAGTGAAGGGTGAGCAGAGATAGCAGGATGTGGTTTGCCTGTCATTTCCTTGTGCCTTCTGTGGTAGTGAGGTTGTGTTGTTTTACCTTGCTTATTTTTTCTCCAGAATAATTGAGCTGAATGGCCACAAGCCACCCCTCACGTACAAGCGCTTCCAGGCCATCATTAGTCGTATGGAGCTCCCAAAGAAGCCGGTGAGCACTGTAATAAGCCAGCAAATGGAGACGTGTAAAGTGGACATCCAGGAGAATCACGATGATGTGTATGGTGTCCCATCCCTGGAAGAGCTAGGTATGTGTTGAGGGTGAAGGCAAGGGTTAACTGTTATCTGGAACAAGGTCTAGTGAAACTCTTTCTGATGGTTGTCCTGTCTGTGACAGCTCTGGTGTTCTGTCTGACCTGGGCTGCCTCTAGCCATAGAAGCAGCCTAATGTTTTCAGCGAGTGCTGGACCTCGTGAAAACAGGCCTGCCCCTTGCACTACTGTCAATGCACAGCATCCCCTTTAGTATTGTTCTGAAATACTCTGCATCTGTTGCATCTGCACACGTTCTGTGACAGAACTGAAGAGGTAAACTATGTACCAGGCTTAGATCATGTAATTCAGTTACTGCCAAGCAGCACCAATTTGGGAAGACCAAGGATATTAGAGAAACTTCTTTCACTCATCCTGCTATGCGTTTTGGTCCTGTATTTTTCTTGGAGAAGGATGGTGAATAGAGACCTGAGGCATGAGGAAGGCCTACATCAGGGAAATTAATCTAAATGCAGGGAGAGAAAGGATTAATGCGTTGTGTATGACCAGAGGTTCCATACCAGCTTTATAGGGTTATCATCTTGTAATTTAAGGCACAGTTTCAGCAATCATGTAAAAGCGGGGGGCTTTGCAACAGGAATATCCTAATGGTTGCAGTCCTGGGTAGGTCTGTGTCCTTTAATATCTGGCCGAATGTGACGCTGCCTGCAACCTTACACTGCTCTGCTTGCTGCCAGGGAAGGTTCCTCTGTCAGTCCAGAGCACGGCAGGTAAGCTTCATTATTGCTTCTCCTTTTGCATCGGTTCTTCCACTCTAATCCTGTGGATTAGAGTGGAACCCCAGCACCAGCTTTCAGCAGAATAGGAGCCTCACCAGGAACAGCCAGGCTATCTAGTGAGCTGCTGGTGTCCATGGCAAGGTATTTCATAAGGCAGAGCTGTAGAGCATGTGTTGCTTTACCAGCTGCTCTGGCCTTTGGAGCAGAGCCCTGTGGGTGGTGCTGATACATGGAGAGAGTGCTGGGGTGCAAGCAGTGGGAAAAGTCCCCAGAAGGCTGCCTGAAGTGTTGCAGGGATTGGTCCTTATAGTACAGTGTCACTAGCAGACTCTGCACATGTTCCACGTGATTTGCGGGCTGTAAAATGACTAAAGCAGCAGGTAAGCCATGTTAGGTAACAACAGTATGTAGTGTTTTGCTGTTATTAATGCCTAATCTCATCTGTACTCTTTGACTAGGCACGGCTTCAAATCTTACAAAGTTCTTTCCCTCAGGTTTTCCTACAGATGGTCTTGCCCCTGCAGTTTGGCAAGGAGGGGAGACAGAAGCCTTGGCACGGCTGGATAAACACTTGGAAAGAAAGGTAACCCCTGTTATTTAAGTAACGATTCCTGCAGGCTGTGGCTGCAAACAAAAAATGTTGAGCGTTGGCCATTGCTCTGTTTCCCTGCTCTTCCTAGTAATGGGTGCATCTCTGAAAGAGTTGTTTGGTATTGTTGGAGTACTTCTGTGATTTTGGGTTGTGTGTGGAGCAGGGAGCTCCTGGGTTTCCTCAGACCTGTAGTAGTGCTGTATATTAATTATGCTGCTATTTGAAGCACATAGGAATCTTTTCCTTGTTTCAACTCCTTAGTTTTCTTTAGAGGAATGCAAATTTGGAAACTCTCCTGTAAGATGCTCAGTCCCAGCTGCACATTGCATACCATTTCATTTTTTTCTTTAGCTGAGGTATTGGTGCAAGTACATGCTCATAAGAGGATGCCTTCCCTTTGTACATTGGCCTGTTAATTTGTTGTCTCACTGGCTGGCATTCCCTGAGCCCCTTGCTGAAATACCCAGGGTTTTTTCTATGGAACGTAAGTTCTTCATTATAGTGCGCGAAGCAACCAATTTCAAAGTAATGAAAGGTGACCCAGCTGCAGAAGCATGACTCAATTTTAAATAGTTCATATCTTTTTTAATTCTGGGTGGCTTGGTACAGTTATAGAAATCAAATCATAAATTCTTGTCTTGAAGGGTGAATAAACTGTCAATGTAATATTCTACAAAAAGGTCTGGATTTCCCCAAATTTTATTGTTCAGTATTGTTCAGTGGAATGAGATAGGCATGCCTGGACATAAACAGTGTGTTAGAATATGTCCTTAGGCTCTCTCAGGGTTACTAGCTCCTGCATGCAAAGCAAATTCAGTCCTTTTCTTGGCCCAAATGATTTAACTGGTTTGAATCCTGGATCAAAGGTTTTGCATTTCTTGAGTGGGGTAGGGGGTTTGGGATTGCCCGCTTGAGATCTTTCAGTGATGGTTGGAAGTGAATAGAAAAGACTGTGCTGTCAGACCTGAGTAGCCTTGCCAACTGCACAGAGGTATGCCCTTAGCAGTGTCACACAAATTTGAGGGGTTTTTTGTCTCCTGAATGTTTCTCCTGAATATGTCTAGGCATGGGTTGCAAATTATGAAAGACCAAGGATGAATGCCAATTCATTGCTGGCCAGCCCTACAGGACTGAGTCCCTACCTGCGTTTTGGCTGCTTGTCCTGCCGCTTGTTTTACTATCGTCTCTGGGAACTATATAAGAAGGTAAGGCAAAAGGCTTATTTGGAGAGCAGGCTGGTTTTAAGCATAGATAGCATGGTGATGCTTCCAGACAGTGGGCCAAAACAGCTGCAGAAGTTACTGTTGCCTTCCTTGTGTTTGACTGCTGGGCGAAGCTTGTTGCTTAGGCTTTTGGCTGAAGAAAAGTGATTCTCCTGTATATAGTGGAGCAGACATTAAATCTGCTGATAGGCTGTTCTTCAGCCTGGACTCTTGCATCATGAGTCACGTAGAGCTTTTTACTGTTAGTTTTGGATTGTTCAAGTCTCTTCTCAATGTACTGTTTGAGCTAAAAGCAGTGCTCTAACTTCTCCACCTGATGTTTCTGGTAAAAGATGATCCGAAATTGAGCTCCTTTATGAAAGCCTTCAGTAACCGACTTGGGAATTGTGTATAAATGCATGGGCGGCCTGCATTAAGCTCAGCTTAATGAAGCCAGTCCTTCCCCTGCTTGTGAATAGCCTTGCTTCCTTCTCCACAGGTGAAGAGAAACAGCACACCACCCCTCTCTCTGTATGGACAGCTTCTGTGGCGGGAGTTTTTCTACACAGCAGCCACAAACAACCCTAAGTTTGATCGTATGGAGGGAAACCCCATCTGCATCCAAATCCCCTGGGACAGGAACCCTGAAGCCTTGGCAAAGTGGGCAGAGGGCAAGACAGGCTTCCCTTGGATCGATGCAATTATGACCCAGCTGAGACAGGAAGGGTGGATCCACCATCTAGCCAGGCATGCGGTGGCCTGTTTCCTGACCAGGGGCGATCTCTGGATCAGCTGGGAGTCAGGAGTCAGGGTAAGTCTGGCATTTCCAGAGGCTTGCAGGAGGCCATAAGAAAAACGCAGTCTCCCTGGCACTCACTGCAAGGATGGGCACACAGGTATGGCTTTTGCTTCAGATGTAAAAGTTGCATGGATTTGCTACGGGCTCTTGGCGTGCCACAGCCTGACTTCTTTCTGTGTTCCACCTTTCTGCCTTCCACCGTGAGGCTCTGACAGTATCGGGAGTCTCCAGAAACCATAATAAATGTTACCGGCACCTGCTGGTAAATATAAACTGGCTTTGGGGGGCTTGCTTTTTTTTTTTTGTAGAAGTTGTCTCAGTACAATTCTTTGCAAATTCAGTGTTACTTTATAACTGAACCTTTTTCCTCATTGTATAATCCATCACCATGGCAGTCAGAGAATGCTCAAATGCTCCGTGACTTTAAAATCCAAGTCTAGAGTGTCTCAAGGAAAGAGGTAAAAGACCCTCCTCGTGGGCCATCTTAAGGGACAGACAGCTTGAACCCGTCTGATATACATATTGCCCTATGCAAAAAGTGGAGGCAGAGGCATCTTGTCACAAAACTGACAAAGCTGAAAGCATAGGATGCATGGATGTGAGTGAGTTGCTGCTGAAGCCTGTCTACCTCTCAGTGGCAGTGTGCTCTGGCGCCTTCGGAGGGGTTCTTCCTGCTTGCTTTCGTGCTTGTTCTTCTATGCAGCATCTTCCTATTTCCCACAGTTGATGCTTTGCACTTGTTATGCCTCTCAGGTTAGGATCAATACCCAAGGGTGGCTGCAACACTAGGTAGTGGTTTAGTGTGTAGCTGCATGAGAGATAAGCCAGCACATTTTAAGTGTGAGCAGGCAGTGCCTCCCTATGTGGAAACATCAGGAAGGGAGATATATTGACCAGCCAGCTGGTTTCAGCCAGCAAGTTGCTTGTTTTCTGCTGCTCTAGTTCCTAGGAGCTGTTCTCAAAGCTTTGAAATAGCGTCTTGGGTCCTCCTGCCCCAAAGTCCTGCCTAGAGAAGCTCTCACTGCCTTTTCCTCCAATTGCTGCAGGTATTTGATGAATTGTTGCTGGATGCAGATTTCAGCATAAATGCAGGCAGCTGGATGTGGCTTTCATGCAGTGCATTCTTCCAGCAGTTCTTCCACTGTTACTGTCCCGTGGGCTTCGGACGTCGCACGGACCCCAGTGGTGACTATGTTAAGTAAGTGATATGACTGGAGGTTCTTTCTTGCTTCATCTGTGAGCCCAAGTCATTCAGTAGCTGACAGGTGCATGGCACTGTGCGCATTGTGAATGATGCGTTGCAGCACTTTGAGTGGTATTTGTGCATCTTTTTACTTGTGGTGCAGGAGGTATCTGCCCAAACTAAAGGGTTTCCCCTCACGATATATCTATGAACCGTGGAATGCGCCGGAATCCGTGCAGAAAGCAGCCAAGTGCATCATTGGGGTGGACTACCCCAAACCGATGGTGAACCACGCAGAGACGAGCCGACTGAACATTGAACGCATGAAGCAGATCTACCAGCAGCTCTCACGCTATAGGGGACTCTGTAAGTACTAACAATTGCAAAAGATTGTGTCTGTAACGGGAAATAAAATGTTAGGACAAGGGGTCATGACTTAGAATAGATTGCACCTGTCTCCTTGGCAAGTCCTTGAAAGAGGAAGCAGTCTCTGCTAGAGCTACTCGGTTTCCAGAGAGAGCTCCACTGAGCTCTTGGACAACAAAGAGTAGCATTCCATTAGTTTTGAGAGCTGGCAATGGCACAGCAGCATCCATAGGCCACCAATGGTCCATTCTTCACTTTGGAAAAGAACCTGGGCAGAACATCCTAAATAAATATGCTGCTGGATCCCAGTGTCTGTCTGTGGCCATCACTGGGCAAGCGCAGCTCTGAACTCATCCTGCTTTGGGATGTGGGTGCTGGTTGGTGATCACTAAGAAGTTTCCATGTGAAAGGCTTCTCCCACCCCAGGGGTTTTTTTGTTGTTGTTTCTTAATTATGATTCTCTTGCCTTTTCCTAGGTTTACTGGCATCAGTTCCTTCATGTGTAGAAGACCTCAGCGGCCCAGTTGCAGACTCAGCCTCAGGGCAGGGCTGCAGCACTAGTACAGGTGAGTTGGAGCTATTTGTGTGCTTCTGAGATAGCCTTTAAGTCAACAAGAAACTATAGGCAGGAAAGATACCCTTTTCTAATAAGAAGATGTGTAGCTGGGAAAGCATAGAGTCCGTTCACCATCTTTTAGGCTTTTTCAGAAGTCCTCAGTGAGCCTTCATTCCTAAAAGGGCTGAAAAACAGGAGTTAATTGAAGTGAATCTTTTATTGCCTGTATGGGATCATAAGCAGCCTCTTAAGGGAGAAGTGCAGTTCACTATAGGGCTAATCAGGTATAATTAAGCTGTCCTCTGTCAGAGGATACTTTTGTGTTTGTTCTGGGAGAGTTAATTATTCTGCTTTTAGCAAAGATTTTTCAAAGGTGTTCAAGGAGGCTGTGGCAATCTCTTTATGTGCTTGCGCTCTGCATGTTCTTTTCTCCCAGCTCTGTGGCAGGTTAGGCTAGGGTGTACTTGTGAGATTTAAAGGTAGGGGAAACATTGCAATGACTCTTCTTCCTCTACAGCAGTGAGGCTGTCACAAGCAGACCAAGCTTCTCCAAAGCGCAAACATGAGGGAGCAGAAGAGCTGTGTGCTGAAGAACTGTACAAACGAGCCAAAGTGACAGGTCTCCCTGCTCCAGAAATCTCTGGCAAGAGTTTATGATTGTGAGTAGTCCCTAGGGTGATCTGGCCTAAACGACCTTGATTTGGTAGCTAGCAAGGCTCAATCTTACTTGCTCCCTGCATTTTAATGAACAAAATGGACGTGCCTGTGAAGGGAGGTGGCTCCTAACTGTAATTCCGTAGCCCTGTAGCTTGGCAGTAGTCTGCCCCCTGGTTGTTTTGCTTTTGCTTGACAAGCTGTGAACTGAGTTGTCCAGCAGAGAGCAGTACCTTGTTGCTAGAACAATCACAGAGCACACTTGTTCATGGGCTTGCTTTAATGAGGCTGCTTCTCCTTCCACGGAATGGGTTTGCAGCCAGATTTGCAGATGTGGTGAGGGTATAGGCTGGAGGAGGGGAGCAAGCAGGTCCAGTCAGCTGTCTGGACCTCTCCAGATCTCAGAAGGGAAGGAGCTGGTTGCGTGTTCTGCCAACTTTTCAGTATGAGGAGGAGGTCAAGGCAAATTCTTTCTTTTGCTTTCTCATACAGCCAGTGATAAGCACCTTGCAAGTGAAGAGTGAGAGTGCTGAAGAGGTGACCGGAAGAGGAGAGACTGCTGCCACAGAGGGACTGGAACTTACCTGCCACAGAAAATCTGGGGTCTCATATTAATGTGTAATTCCAGTAGCTGCCACAAAAGGGCACTGCGCTACTTGTGCTTGGGAATATTTGGCTTTCTAGTCTGCAAAGTGCCAAAAATGTCTCTTCTCAGCCATGCCCAAAATCTGCCCACGTTTAAGGGGACAAGAGCCTTCTATCAACTTGTTCACTCCTAGGTGTATCTTTCTTTTCTGACAGTGGCTCAGTGCACGTAACTTGATGCATTGATGTAGGGAGCAGCATCTGCACATCTCAGAAATAGTGAATGTCCTTTTTCATCACTAGTACTAGGCAGTGAGGTGCACTGATCACTTGAAATTACAGTAGGGGTTGAGAAGTAAGCTATGTCAAAAATAGCGTACCCATCCTACAAGAGAACAGGAAAATCTCAGTATTTCTTTTGTGGGGCTAGACTGACGGGGTGTAAATGCTTTCTGAATAAATCAAGGCGATACTCATGTGCGATTGAAACAAAATGAAGGAAAACTGTAGCACAAGAACAAAGAGGTGCAAGCTGTCTGTACGTTTGAAAAGCGCTTAAAACTTTCTCTGCGGAAGAATCTCTGCTGCAAGGTGAGCTGTAGTGCTGTTAGCTAGAATGGGCAGCTTTACAGCAGTTTGACTTCTGAGGGGCAGAAACTCGCATGTTGTTACTTGATGTGAGTAAAGCAGTCTCCCAGAAACTTGCTGGTCCAAATAATAAAGGAGCTACACCTGGGCCCTGCACTTTACAGCATTTCCTTCCCTGAGTGAGAGCCCTCTCAAATGGAGCTATACAGTGTATGGTCTGCAGCCTGTGGAGTGTTTTCTATTGGCATCTGTGGTTTGGGTTTCTACACTGTATACTCCTGTAACTCATACTGCATCCTGCTCCGTCTTGCAATTTGCATTTACACTGGTGCTCTGTAGTCTAGCAGGACAATTGTGTAGCTTTCCTGGTTCTTAACTCTGCGTTTGTTGTGCTGATCCTGTTACATGTCATTTCAACACAGTGCTGGCAGAGCGCCTCTACTTGCCTTCCCACCTAAGAGGGCAAGGGAGGGTAGTACTGCAGAAGACCCTCTTTTGGCCATTTTCAAGAGGGATTAGATAGGGCAACTAATCCCATGCAATGGGCTGCTGTTGGCACTGTTTTTCATTTGCTGTCCAAACCTTTCATCTCCCCCAACACAGATTGTGGGGCTATGTGAGCTTATGCAACTAAAGCTTGGGTAGCACAGGAGATGTCTCCCACTCAGACTGGGATAATCGGATTCAGTTTTGTAGCCCATATTTGAACACAGAGCAATGGGGCTGTGAATAGAAACTGACTCAAATGTATCTGGGAATTCTGGAGTGGTTGAATTTGGTCCGTGAGTTAATTTGTTGAATAACTGAGTAACCTTCTCACTCATCTCTCTGAGGCATTGACCCTAGATTCCTTTTCCCAAGGGAATCCATTGGACAGACTGACCAAGTAAAAAAGACTCACTTTTTCTGCCCTTACTTTCTTCTGGACTGCTATTCATAGAGCCTGCCTGGTTGCTAACCTAGTAATCAACAGGTTTTGTCCCCTATGGTCTTGAGGGTAGGAAGTATAAAGAAAAAGAGACTGTCCGCCCACCCCATCTTCTGCTGCAGAGAGAAGAAAGGGGAAAGACATGCGCGTTGTACCCTTAGGTTGCAGAAATTATGATTTCTGTCATTTGGAGAGTTTCATGCTTAGATAATGGTCTGTAAATATGACTCTTTTATATATATATAAATGTCTTTAACTCACTCTTTGCTATAATCCAGATTATTTTGGGGGGCATTTTGGGGGCTGGATCCTTGGAGGGCAAGGAGCCAAAGGGAGGGGAGGCAAAATCTCATAAATGATCTCTTAAAAGACTTTGTGGATGAGGATGAAATCACATTTGCACAGTTTCTGTCCATGCCTGTGATGGGGATGGTGGCACCTGGAAGAGCTTCAGTTTGAGTAGCAGAACACAGAGAAAGACAAGGCCAACCAAAGATAAAGGGAAAACTTCCTGCAAGAAACCTATTAAGTAGCCTGGGATTCATCCACTCTGCTGTCTTCTCCCAGCTGAAATTATAAAGGTGGGTGAAACTGTGTGGCAAGTAGAGGATGATTGTTCACTGTTTTCAATAATGTTTAGGATTGGTTACGTTTGATTAAACTACAGGATAGCAGATGGAATAAGGCTGCACCTTCGGCAGTTTTTGTGGTAAGCTTTTCCATAGCTGTGGGTACTAACGGTTTGTCTGAGCTCAAAAAGACTTGACAGTTCTTGAGGAAAGAAAAAAACCCATTAGTTTAGTAACCATTAGTGAAGATACCATGTTTGTTCAGGAAGGAGCAGAGGATTGCTGGAGACTGAGATGAAGGAAGCACCTGAAATAGGCCCCAGTGTGGAATTTCCATCTCTGGGGAAAACAACTGTTCTGTGTCTCGGGGCTAGGTGGGAATGTGTGAGCTGATAGATACAGGCACTCCCAGAGCAGGCACAAGGTGAGCTCTTTGCCTGGAAAGAGGAAGCGGTTGCGTTTTGATGATGTGAGAGCACTGGCTTTCAGGATGTTCCCCAGGGTGGTGTGAAGGCTCGTTTAGACCGAGGGGGTGGGCTCTGGGACAGAGAAGTCCTACAGAGCTACAAACAGTGTGAATATTGTTCAACATGGGTCTCCTGTCGGTGATGGAGAGTTTTCTCTTTCAGTTCTTCAGCTAAGCCACAAATTTATACTGAATTAGACCATCACTCAGCAGGCTAGTAACTAGTTAGGATGCAGTTGGAGTAAAGTTCTGTTTGTGTGCTACACCATCCTCCTCAGTGTCCCTGTGTAGACACTGTAGTTGGTTTTTTTTTAATCTTTGGAGAATTACATGAGGCACATTATTTTCTTAGTAACCAGCAAGAATTTAGGAATTGCAAGTAGCCATGACATATCTCGACATGGTTTTGCAATAGGGCTGACCCAGATCAGCTGTGCTAGAGTCTTAGCTTCAGTTTGGTGTGTTCAGATACTGTCAGACCAAACACCAGCCAAGCAAGTATTGCAAACAATCCAACAAAGCCAAGACACAATTTTAAAACATTTTGCATATTAAGCATTTAGAATTTGGAGCCTCATTTGTTCAGCAAGTCTGAGATGTAAAAGGCAGTCTTTGAAGATGCAAACTGAGAGTGTTTCAGAGAGCTGCTGTAGATAAAAGGGCATGTCTGGTCTACAGGGAGAGCAACCCGTACAGTGCATTGGTTCACTGAGATGAAGTCAAGGTTCATGCTATTGCTGAGTTGTTCTCTTGTCGCCAGCATGGACCTTGTGGGCTCAAGGAAGTCACACATCAATGCTTGAAGTGGCTTGTATGTGACAAAAAACCTTTTGAAAATAGCAGCCTGTGCCTTAGAAGATGAAGATCTGGGATGATGGCAAACTCAGTCCAGCCTTCAGTGTCCTTGGGACCTAAAAATACTGATGATGTCCGTTTCTGTGTGCAGCACAACCTGCAAGGTTTTCAGAGATGGCCTGCAAAGCACGGGGAGGAGAGGCAGGGGAGAGAGACCTGCTGCTTGGGCTGATGGGGAAGAGTAACAGTGAAGAGCATTCACCCAAGATGCTCCCTTGGACACAACTGAATGCGAGAGTGTGTCTGCCTTTTCTGGGGAGAGACTTCAATGCAACATGGGGATGCATTTTTTTTTCCCGTCTTATGCTTGTGGAACATGTGTATAAGCTGTTTTTTTGATTCCCCTTGCTGCACCTGCAGCCCTGGCAAGCTGCAGTGGGGACAGGGTTTCTGCTGGGACTGCCCAGACCTGTTGCCAGCTGGGCACTGCAAACCTGCCATGGGTGAGAAAGCACAGCCTGGTGTTAGGTGCTGCTGCTACTTCCTCCAGGCATGTCTTCACTGCCAAGGAGACCCTTGCAAGTGGCCCCCCGTGTCCAGCCCTGTGTGTCCAGCCCTGCAACTTGGGCTGCTGCCTGCCCACTCTGCCAGTTGGCCCTGCTTCTTCTGGGGTTGGTCCCTCGGGCCTAGAGGAGACCCCAGCCACCCTCTTCACCGGGAGCTCCGGGGCTGCTGCAGCCACCTGCGATGCATCTGCGACATATGCCCGGGGGGATGCTACCTCCAGCT
>NW_010427109.1:546-932 GCF_000710305.1 Buceros rhinoceros silvestris | reverse complement strand
GAGCCAGCCCGGGGCTCTCCCATCCCACCCCACACTCACCCCAGAGGCCCGGCCATAGTGGTCCTGTCGGCCCTCGTTAGATTAATTGCTCACTGCAATTAGCCACAGAGACCCGGAGGCAATTAACCAAGCGTTGCCCTGACGGTCCATAAAGCGTTTACTGCACAGTCATGAAAAACTCATCCAAGGTCCATAAACAACGTAGTGATGTCCCCACACCCCATGTCCCCGTGTCCCCATGGCGATGGGCTGATACTGGCCAGCACCGACCTGTGGGGGGGGGATGGTTTTGGGGGATATCAGCAGGGGAAACCCTTTCCGACCCTGCCCAAGGGGCCAGTGCTCTGGGATAAGCCGAAGGAACGAGTTGTTGTTAATTCTCATGC
>NW_010427109.1:0-376 GCF_000710305.1 Buceros rhinoceros silvestris | reverse complement strand
GTTTCGGGTTCCAGCCAGCCCAAAACTGGGAGCAAATCTTTCCGTTTTGGCAGCCCCAGATGGTGCCCATTAACCTCGACCCAACCCCTCTCTCCAAACACGGGTGGAGCTGCTCCTTTCCTGCTCCCCGATCCCATCACCTGCCTCTCGCGCCTGCTCTCCATCACCGCAGTGATCCCCAGCAGCTCCTGCGGGGCTCACGCCTGGCCCCGGAGCAGCATCCGTGAGGAAATTCAGCAGGTTGGCCCCCATCTGCCACCTCCTACCTGCTGCCCCCTTCCTGCTGCTCCCTCTGCACCGGCAGCACGTGCGCCAGGGCCCCGCGAAGACCCTCGGACGAAGGTGGCACCCACTTGGGCACGGTGGGGGCTGGCCC
>NW_010427108.1:0-2106 GCF_000710305.1 Buceros rhinoceros silvestris | reverse complement strand
GGTTTTTACCTCAGCCAAACCGGTGACAGATCTGTACTAAATTCACAATTTAATCTGCATTTTTACTTTGGTTCAGGCTAGGAGGAATTGCGTGTAAAAAAGAACATTGAAAGAACGGCTAGAAAGGTCTTTGATTTTTATGCGTGTTGGGGGAATAGTACCACCCTGTTTTAAAAACACATACATATGTATCTGTATATATAAACATGGTAAAATACGTTCTTATTTGTAAAAGTACTGATTTATAAAGGACCACATTCTATCAACTCCTACATAAAACTCCATGAGGCAAGATCACTTCTCGTATTTTTTGTTACTGGTCTGGTTAGATATTCTAGTATATGCGTGCAGAATAGCTGAAATTTGCATACAAATAAAAGCTGTGCAGTCATATTTTGTTCTAATTTCCCACACATGTCCCTAAACAGCCTAGGATATATAAATTACAGTGTCATTTAGCTAACAATCTTTGATGGCTATGTGTAATAATATAACCTTCCCGGGATTCAATTAAGCAGGTTAAGAACATGAAAATTAGAAGCAAGGAGCCACTAGAGAAGGATAAATTTAAAGAGTTCCCCTCCATTTTTAAGCTTTTATGATTTTTATTGGCTTTTCTAAGAATGAGGGGGAAATGCAAACAGACAGGATAAACAGTTACTGTTTGTCTTAATGTTTTCTTTCGAAGACAGAGGAAAAAAGGCTTTGCTCTTAGTGTCCCACCATTTATGATTCTTTTGGAATTGTCTTGAATTTTCATTCCACCACTTCCACTGAAAAGATCTGTCTAGAAAGAGTAACGTTAAAAATTTTCCGTCCCCTCTCTCACAGTGAGCAGGGACTGTGTATGGGCATATTCAAGAGGACAATGCCATCTGACAGTGGATGAGGTTCTACAGCCTTTGTGAACATCACAAAGTTTGAACTACACGTGTATATACGTGTAGAGTATTTCCTTTTGCTCACTTTTATGTAGCGCTAGCTCAGGAAAAAAGTTCCCTGTAACAGTAAACACTGCTTTTCAGTGTCCGTATTCCATTTCACTATATAAAACAGTTAAATGAAAATTAACTGAGCCTTACAAAAGAATAAATGTACATCCTTTTGTTGAGTAAAACCCATGATATTTTGGGACCTGAATTGTCAAGGAGAAATCTTTTCTTCTGATTTTTTTTTGTTCTGATTTTACATTTCTGATGCTTATTATGTTGGTTCATGTTAGCAAGCCACAGGTGACAGAGCAAAAACTACCTGTAATTTGTTC
This sequence comes from Buceros rhinoceros silvestris, assembly GCF_000710305.1. Taxonomy (NCBI): domain Eukaryota; kingdom Metazoa; phylum Chordata; class Aves; order Bucerotiformes; family Bucerotidae; genus Buceros; species Buceros rhinoceros. Next base: position 842 of record NW_010427108.1, on the reverse strand, counting down.
CACAGTAAGACAACTAATTGGAAACTCAGAGACAAAATAAAATTATTTTACCCATACTACCGCTTATTTAATAGTAATAATCTTTACACACACCCCATTTAATTAGCTTCTCTCACCAGTGACAATTTTGTTTGCATTTCCAAACCACTTATTGGCTGGGGTTTTAAATAACGTGGGGTTTTGGAGTTTGCTTGAGGTTGTCCCTGCCCCCCACTGTACTTTAAATTGGATCTATAAAGAAACTGGTATTACAGGGTAATCTTCCTTTAAGTGCTGGACAATCTGCTTTGACATTCTTTTCGCACAGCTAGGACTCTTCATCTGTGCTGTTACAGATATTTAATTCCTTTCCGCTATTAGATCAGTTATCATGAGTTTATATATCTACTACAACACTGATAAGTACTTGATGCAAGGGAGATCAAGACTCCTCTTGCGTGGGATTTTGCTGCAGTGGATAAAGACATTGATTTTACTTTTTTTTTTTTATGACAAGTATACGTCAATCATTTTGACAGTGAAACTTTCGTAACACATCACACCAAAAAGAAACTCAGAAACCACATCCCAAAACAGGCCATGTAATGGGTTGTTTTTTAAACAATGAGTTAAGTCAGGTGCGTCCAGTTTTTAAGGTACTAAAAAGCCAATAGACTTTCCTGGGACTTATGCCTAGGAAAAAATTCTGCAGCTGTTTTAACAAAATTTAATAGCCTTCCTCTCTTGAACAAAAAGGATTTGTCAACATTGTTAAGATAATCAAAATACTGAGAGTAAGGAGGCAAGAGTGAGGAGAAAAAAAACCCCACGAAATCATCATCATGGCTTGGCTTCGCAGATGA
>NW_010427107.1:3529-4409 GCF_000710305.1 Buceros rhinoceros silvestris | reverse complement strand
GCGAACGGCCGCGCTGCCCTCCCGCTCCGCCCGCGTCCGCGTCGCAGCGGGCTGAGCCAAGCCGGGGATTTAATCGTGACTGACTAGAACACGCCCGGTCACTTCAGTGCACTTTCCTGACAACAAGAGCTTTTCCTTCGGTACAAGCGGCTGAGCTGAGAGCAGGCGATATCAAAGTTTAAGGGCTAGGGGGGGACGCTCTCTGGTATTTATCTTGCTCTGCAAATTGTAAAACACGGGAATCGTTGAAAAATGAATAAAGAAAGACTGAGGGGCTCCTTGAGAGACAGTCTCTCTCGCAGGGAAAAGTCTCGGTGAGTTTCTTTTTGGAAAAAATTTCTGCCATATTGTTAACTAATAAACACAACCGTGCAGTTGCTTCCCCTTTGAAATATACATAGTTCCTCCTGTGGAATCAGCTCTTCAACAATTGATTTCAACAGATGTTTGTAAAATGAAAATGTTTTCCTACTCCAGTGAGACAAACTTAACAGCAAAGGAACTGAGTAAGCTAAGAAAGCCCTACACTCTTGGGGGTAAAAAGTTGTTTTGGTTTTTTCTCTCTCAAACTGTATTTACTGACATCTTATTAAGTAATCTGTCTTTGGGGAAAAAAGTATATTCCTCTCTAAACAGTTGCATCATTTTAATTTTAAATATATTTTATTTTTATTTGTTAACTACCTTCATACCAAATCCAACCCTAAAATGTAACTTGTGTGCGTGTGAAAAAGAGTTTAACATTGTACAAGAAAAAGGATATTAGCTATTTTTAAAAATAAACTAAACTTCCTTTGTATCTATTCTTGGGCTTGGGAGTTGGTTCTGGTCTGGCTGTTTTCTCCATATATGTATGCACGTATGTGCATAGCCCCCCACG
>NW_010427107.1:454-3414 GCF_000710305.1 Buceros rhinoceros silvestris | reverse complement strand
GCTGAACCCGAGTTGTAAACGCTGGGTCTGGGTACTAATGGGAGGGGACTTGGAGCAGTGGATCTCTGGCAGTGTTTTTGGAGATGGGAGAGAAGGGCAGTGGGCTGTGAAATCACACATTCCTGTCCAATGGAGCTGAAATAATGGTATTGTTCTCTGGAAAAGAGGTTGCTTTTCTCTTCTCCATTCTTCCCCTGATCTGCAGGGACCTGATTGTGCAGTTAATCAGCAAAAAAGCGTTTGATGTAAGGCAGGGCGTGAATTCAAAAGGGCCAGGGGGGATTCAAGAGGGATTCTTCTGTCTGTTAGAAAATGTTTTTCTGATTTCAAAATGGTACACATTTGAAAAGCTGCACTGGTTTCTCTTCAGAGATTCGAGTTTGTAGTAGCTACCAGCACTAATTATATCACTTTCTTTGAGGGTTTGACACGTTACTGCTGGAAAAAAAGTAGATATCTTACAGTAAAAAGAAAGATGTCCTTCCTGGAGCAAAGGTGAGCCCCTGTGTCCCTGCAGTTAATTCCTATCAGTCGCCAGAGTCTCCTGTATCTGCCTTGCTAAACGCTGTATGCTTTGCACGATTCAAAGTCAAATAAAGTCCATGGGGAGCAGGTAAGAACTAAGCTGGTTTTGTAGCTCCTTTTGGTGACCTCTGTCCTGAGCATGACATCCACCTCCCCGAATCTTTAAACATAGAAGCTTTCCTGTCTCACATTGACTTGTCCGTAAATCTTTCCGTGCCAGCCTTGTCTTGAATGCCAAGAATATTTGAAGCATGTTTTTTATTTCAGCGTGGTAATTTCCCAAACTTCAGAACAAAGTGCTTTCTGCCAAGTTCTGCTGTTGTGTATACACAACATCCTCCCATCTTTCCTATGCACAGCGTTTGTACGTGTATAAATATGTAAATTCATTGCTATCCCTTTACTTAATATGTTATCATAGCTACACAGGAAATGACACATCCTAGAGAAAGGCAACTGCCTTGGATGTTTATGTGAAAAATATGTAACTTTACGGCAAGTTGTGAATGGGTTTGCCAGTTTAATTGTGGCCAAACTGCAAATGAAGTTAATGAAAGGTCCCCATGGCCAGTCCTTGGTCCCCAGCCCAGATTTGTTGCCGTGCACCACAGCCCTTTCCACGGGGCTCCTTCCTGCTCCGCCGAAGGAGGATCGCTCTGCTGTAATGCCGGGCTGAGCGATTTGATTTTTGTGTTTCAGGGCTGGGGGAGATTGGGGAATTCTTTGGATTGTGTGTGTGTGTTGTTCTGCTGCAAATGTGCAGTTGTTGCTCTCCTCCCTTTGGAAAGGAAGGCTGAGAAAAGACATTTGTTCTGCTGTTCGTTTGCTTTAAAGAGGGGCTCCTTGCAAATGTCCAATGCTGGAGAAGAATGGCGTTTTTATAATTTTTAAACATCAAGGAGGGGAGGGAGAAAAGCTGATTTCTTTTTTTTCTCCAGATCTTGGGGTGTTTTTGCAGTGTAACTCAATCTGATGTCACTGGGGGTGGAGTCTCCGCTGCGTTTGCTTAAACTGGAGCTGCCTCAGTTCAAGGCCTTGTGGCTGAAAGTTCTTAAATCTGTGGCAGACAGGCATGACTATTCCTTAATGAGACCCCTGCTGCAATAACACGTTTTTTATTTTAATCAGCTTCTTAATGCTATTTATTACTATTTCTTTCATAACATTCTTCCCATCCACACGGTTTACGTAGTCCTGCACGACAAGCACAGTAACACGCTTCACCATTATCATCTGTGTGAAAACACATGTACAAACTCATACACAACCTCATTGATTAGGTCTTGAACGTATATATGCTTTGTGAATGTGGACAGAAACGAAGAGAAGAGAGGAGGGCAAGGAAAATTTCACAGAAGTTTCCAAAGCTATTTACAGAGGCTGTTATAAATTAACTTTAAAATCCATCCCTCTGGAAGATTGCTACATTTAGGAAGGGTAGATTTGATTTTTGTGTTTTGCCTTTTATTCCCAGCTCCCTTGTGGACAAAACTACAAGGCTGGATTCAAAACGAATTGTTGAAACTCTATGGGAGACAGGAACAAATAGATTCCTGAAATGTTCACGGGGCAGCATTGACTAGTAATGTTTAAACTTAAACAGATTGGACTTTTGGTTTACCTTAACTTCAAAAAAATCACTACCGAAAATCACTCTCCTTCAGAGAGGCTGGAAATCAGTCACCTCTGAGCTCATCTAAAATCATAATTCTCATTTAGCACAGCTACATTGACTTTTCTTTTTTAACACACAATCTCAAAAAGTGAAGAGAACCCTTTATTTAAACACTGATTTGGATGATCCTAAAACTTGCCCCTAAAATATGTGAGATTTTACCATCCCCATATTTTTACATAAGTAGTTTACAAAAAAAAAGTTGTTTTTGAATGGGCTTTGATTCAGCCATGAGAATGAAACAGTTTAAAATTACTCTGTGTGTGTATCTCTATCCACATATGTGTCTACACACCACTGAAATTCAAATTGTTCTTTCTCCCCCCTCTCCAGATTCTTATAGTTTTTCAACAAACGCAGCTTGTTAAAAGATTTTTTAAAATAAAAAAATAAACAAAAGTGCTCTTCACAACAAAAAGCCATAATCTGATCCGTTTTAGTAATTTAAAAGCTGTCAGAAACGATTTCTAAAAGTTTTAAAAGCTTTCAAACTCACCCCCCCAACCACGTCTTCATTTAGACGGAACAATCGTTTTAATGTGATAAAAATGCAACATTTTCTTAAGAACAATTTTCTATCTGCAGGATTGAAAGTAAGAAAGGCAGAGAAATCTTGTTCCTTCCGCTAAAAATAAATAACCATTTCCTAGCTAGCAGATGGCTAAAAATACCTTACGTGTTTCCATAAACATATCCAATCGATAGCTTCAAAAGTGATTGAATGTAACCAAAATGCAGCCAGCCCAACGAGCTCAAATCT
>NW_010427107.1:0-354 GCF_000710305.1 Buceros rhinoceros silvestris | reverse complement strand
CCAAACGATCTAAAATCCCTGCTGATCAGACCGCCACAAAGCAGGCTCTTGTGCTCGGTTTGACAGGGTCCGAGAGGGAGGGGAACATGAATGAGAAAAACAGTCACTAAATGCAAGTTATGAATGAGGGATTGGATGGGAAGGGAAGGAAAAAAAGGGGAAAAAAGAGGAGAGACACAGCTAATGCAAAAATCAGTTTAATTCCGTAGATTTTACATTGATGAGATTTTTCTCTCGGATCCCACCGCGTCTGCGGACTCGTAGTTAAAACATCTCTAGCCCAAACCCCAGTGAACATCCTCGCTGCAGGAAAGAGGGGCATTGTGCTTGCTGGCTCTCATTTTCATCCAACCC
>NW_010427106.1:38112-40817 GCF_000710305.1 Buceros rhinoceros silvestris | reverse complement strand
TTTCCAGCGCAGCAGCAACAAGCTCTGTGACTGATTCCAGTATCTATACATGAATAAAGTGCAGTGCTTTGAAGTACTTAAAGGTAAATTTTAATATATTCCCTTAGTGCTCAGGTGATTTATGGTCATAGTTCCTAACTCACTTATTTATAACAGAATTTAAAGGAAAATAAAATTAAGTCTCCCAGGTAGGGCTTCTACAGAATCTAGCAAATCTATTTTAAACAAAGTATTTTCGCTATTAAGTATTCATATTATTTTGTGCTTCTCCATATAACTTATACTGACAGCAGCTTTTATGGAATACTAATATTCTCTCACACACATTACATATCTAAAGCTACTAATTACAAATCACATTTTACACAAGCTTTGAAAAGGAAGCTCTAATGCTTTGTAGGATGTTCTTTCAAATAGCCTAGTACAATATTAAATAATCATTAGACAAAGATTATTATAAAATCAGGCTGCCAAATTACTGGCTTCGTGTTTTCAGTGGCCCTAATCTTTCATTTCTTCCTCAAGCAAAACCCCCCTCTGATCTGAAGAATGTGAGATTTAGGTCTGTCTTAACAAAGTGGAACATCCATATGAACTTCCTTGTAGCTGGATATAGTATTTCAGTAGTATCTAGAAATCGGGTGCAGAAACTGGGTGTGTTGTGAACCTGCACCAGGGAAACTTCGTGGTTCTTAGCCAAGTGATCGAGGACATCAATAAGATCTAAATAAGATTGTTCACAGTTACGTTTGTGAATGGCCGTTGGAAACAACTTTAAAGGGAATTCCAGGTTTACAATAAACAGCATTTTGAAATCTGCTGTAAAAGACAGTTCTCCAGGTCTGGGGCAGCTGCTTCCATGGGACGTGTGGTAAAATGCAGCCTGTGGTACACTGTGCTGAACAGAAGCATCTTACATGATATCTCATGGAGTGACCTCTTTTGAGTCACTGAAAATGCCTCCACTCCTTCTCTGTCCCAAGTTCAGCACTATTCTGGATAGAGCCTTAAGCAATGTAAAGCATCACTGTGAACTTAACGCTGTGAAAAATCAATACAATTGTAATTTAATGCCACGCGAGTTAGCTCAAAGTGTGTGTGCTGGAGAATTGACTGGAAGGAGCATCCCACAAGTAGTGCAGGTGGGGCAATCCATCTGTGCCTCCTGACACCTCAGTTCAAATATGTGTTTGTTTTGTTGGCTCAGATTGGTATTTTTTCATGCTCCCCACAACAATGTAAATCAGAACTAATTTAATTTCCCGCACAAGAAATGTGTATTGCAGAGGTCTGCAAATCAGGACTGAAGTGCCTTGACAAAGCCGTGTGTGGTAAATTCATGCACAGATATATCGTCCCTGTATCTTCTTCTGCTCCATGCTATTGTTCTTTTGCTTCCATAAGGATTGAAACTCACCTCAAATCTTGAAGATAAATCAAATTCATAACCTTAAGTGGGTATGCAATTCCACAGAGAACAAGCCTGACAAAGACAGCGAGGCTAACACAATTGTAAGACAGCCGCCTAGCCTAGGGGTTTCCTTTAATGTTACTTCTCCCGCAATCAGCCATTGGCACAAATTCAGACCTGGTACAGGCAGGAGCTCTTGAGAGCCACATGAGATCCTGGGCTAATGAGACTGCTCTTAGCACTGCTCGCTAAGTTCATGGGCAATGTCAGAGCTTCCTGCCCTAGGAGGTAGCAGAGAAAGATGCAAATCTGTGGCCAAGTTGAAGGCTGAGATGAAGCTTGAATGAATGTCATTCAGGCAAGGTCTGTGCTGAGAACTGGCTGGAAACAGCACGAGCTCTGATCTTGGATGTCGGCGTTTCTGTGTGCTGGTAGGTGAGTAAGTACAAGCTTGGAAGAGAAGTAGTATCTTATCTCAAAGCTACTTTTAATATTGTACCTGGGGACTGAATCGTCTGCATAATGCAAGTGAATTCTGTCTGTTTGGATAGTAGATCCTTAGACCAGATCTCTTCATCTCATATCTTACACGGTCAGAATTTTCACATCAAAACTTTAAAACTGAATTAGTTTCTTGAGTGCTGGGATTTAGCCCTTCATCTGAAATAGATGTCTGGATCCGGGCACTGTTTAATCAGCCTGGGCTTCTTATGAACACCCTTTGTCTCTTCTGTTTAAAGGCATCTCATGGAGTCCTGGGTGATCAGGGCTCCCAAGAGCTACCCTAATACTATGCCATGAATCATCTACTGAACTGGCTGTTGCTTAAACACTTTCCCCTTCAGTTCTGCCACCCCTCCTGGCGCCTCATTTTCAGCTATAGAGCTGGGGAGCAGCTCTCACGAGAGTGCTGAGAACACGGTTCTAGGAAATACCAGAAGGTAGTTTCTAAGACAGCATCTCGCTCAGTATCGCGTAGTCCCACAGACACTTCATGCAGCATCTATCACTTGATGTGTCTGACAGCTGTCAATATATTGCTGCTCTGGAACTGCAGAGAGTAAAGCAAACAAATCAGCTTAGGCTCGGCCTCAGAATGAGGAATAGTTGTTACTTCTACTGTTGCCACCCCTGTTGCCTTTTTGATGCCTCACTCACAAGTGAGGAGCTGGCAGACTACTGTTTACCTTTTCCTTAATGTCACGTTCTATGCGTTTCCGCAGAATGAAATCGCTGCTTCTGCAGAGCGCCCACACCGGTCTGAAGTTAGCGTGGCACAGGGCAAGCATTTGCA